>NC_044569.1:35318196-35453196 GCF_007565055.1 Rhinopithecus roxellana | reverse complement strand
TCTTTACCAACAAGTTGACACAAGCAATGTTTGACTCACCATAAGATTATGGCTCCAGACTGGGTAGTTATAAAGAGTAATTTGGAGGGGGGCGGTATTTTTACACATGGTTAGAGAGGCAGCTCGGACGCAGGCATGGTGCTTAGGTAGAAGCCATCATGGTCCTACAAACATCAAAATTGATGATGCTTAAGATAATCTTTGAAGAAACACTCCTCTTGCCTCTCATGTGATTCAACTAAGTATCATGCCCCTTTTTCTCTCAAGGGGATCTTTTCTGTATCTACAGATATTAAATGAGAGAATCCCTGAGAGACCATAGAAACTCATGAGTTTAATAAATGCACATTTTAGGCTGAGCGACACCATGACTTAAAGGTTAAGAGATCTGACCAAAGAGATAATTTATATTTTCACTTTTGTTTTTCAGAGATTTCTACAATATGGTAAATAAATAATTATCCAATAACTCCCTGAATCTTTCTGATCACAGTTGGTATCAGAAGATTGTGGAACTAAAAGAGAAAGGAGAGATTCTTGAAGTAGAATCTCTTGAATCGGGGATGGGTTAAGGTGGTACCAACATATCAAGGGAAGTCTGAAAAGGAGAAGAGCAGTTTATACTTATGGTCTGAGCAGGGTCTTGGCACATAGAATAAGTCACCTGCCCAATTTTCAGCCATACTTCCTGTCGTCTTTCTGGCTGAAACAAAATCGAATCTTGTTCACCTTCCAACAGCCCTGTCTTAAGATTGGGGGGTGGTGAAGGTAGTTTTTGGCTGAAGAAAAATCAACCATTGTGGTCTTATTCTAGTCATCATGATTGACTTAGGCCTAGGCAGTGAGAACATCCTGGCTATTACAGTTTAGGTGGGGCTTCACCTTGCTCCCAAAAATGGGGCATAAACAGAGATCTTCTATTCATATGCCCCTGATGCTTCCATCTGCACGTGTTGCCTTGGGACCAAGTCCACAAGCTGAGGATTTCAGAGCAGAAGGATCTGGAAGAACCTGGATCCTCAATGATGTCGTGAAATCACCCTACAAAGAACTTATTAGGCACTGTCATAAATATCATTATTGCTTGGGATAGTTTAGTTGCATCTTCCGTTATTCGTAGCCAAAATAACCTAAATGATGCTGGTTTAGAGACTGAACCAAAAAAAAAAAATGGGCTAAGTAATAAAGATGGGGAGGAGAAAGAGTTCAAGTTAGACAGCACAAGCTGATAGGGGCTCTTGAGGCACACAGAGTAACAGAAAGAACAGAAAACAAGGACAGAGTGAGGACAGATTGTGAAATCTCCACGTGGTGCCCTGAACAGATCTCCCTAGTCTGCTGGCATGGAACTCCCTCCAGGTTGCCACAGAGGGCCTGCAAAAGGAAGGAAGCACGATTCTTGGTCTTATCTTGGAAATGGTGACACATGTAGAAACATGCAATTGTATCACCCCAGAAACAAACTCTGAACTCCCAATTTGTAAAAGTATTAGTGCAAGTAATTTCCACATAATGAATAAAATGGTAGATTGGAAAGAGAAAAATAGCTCCTTGTTTGTAATTGGTTTGGGCAAACATTGTGAAAGAGGTAAATTTCCCAAAGCTCCCTAGAAAGGAGGCACACTTTCTCCCATTTACTATGTATTCCTCTGTTGTAGATGATAAACTCCTACGAGGTATACAGGTGTCTTCGATTTGTTGCATGCAGTATCCAACATAAAGGTGTGTAATGCAACAGAGCCCACTCTCCCTAAGTATCATGCTTGTTTTTCCATTTACCAATGATGACTTGACCAAAACCCATCGATTTCTGGCTTTTCTTCATTTACCTACCCTGTTCTGACAATACCTTGCTACCCTTACACAGGGTAAGCAATGAGTGATGACTAAAGAATGAGTATCAGACACCTCTTCCGCAGTGCCATGTACCATCATGGGGTCTATTTCTTGACATTAAATCTTAAAACTGACAGTATTTACTGAGAAGACTACTGGGGCTCCCCAAGAGGCACAGACAGCAAGAATTCCTCAGGGACAGAGATGGAGGATTTGCCTCTAGCTTTTCTACAAGGTGCAGGTGTAAGGTAAGAAGGTGTTTCCAGGTGAAGCTTCAGCTGGTGGAAAGTGAGCAGTACAGTAGAAAATGAGCTATACCCACACACATGCACTTAGAAATATAACCTGAACCTATGATGAGCCTCTCTCTCACTGATTTTATGTAGAGAAACCTGATTATGAAGTGGCTGAGATTTCCAGTCATTGTATTTATTCTAGAATATAGCCAATGAAACACATTAGCAGATACTCTTTCTCTCTGTTCTCTTTACAAGAATATACTGAATCTAAGAGAAGTTATGTAAAGTTTTGTCTGGGATAGAATAAAATGTCCTATTTGCTTTAGAAATTGAGGGCAGAACTGTAGTTACTATTGTATATTTCAATATTTTGAGCCAATCTTAACATCCTATGACTTCCATGTCCTATATGGTTTTCCATTAACAAAATCCTACGTGACCTCATAAGACAAGAGTTATGGAGGAAAATGGCTATTCAGGAATGAAAAAATGTGACTTTTCCCCCCATCTCTGGTCCTTACCATCTCTGTGACCTAAAACAGGTCATTTAACCTCTTAGTACTGCATGAATTCACAATCTCAAAAATCTGCTTCACAGGAAAAGTTGCTCGTCTTTTTGTTTTCTTTTCTTAAAATCAAGCTGAGTTTAACAAAAAGAACTATCCTGGCAAGAAATCTCCCACTGGGCTTCTTTTCCCACCCCTCGAGGATTGTGTAAGAGTCACCACTAGTGTCAGGTCCCTTGAGAGATGCAATGACCAGTTGATGCATTCCTTCAGAATGCTTTACTTTGTTGCTTCTGGGCACAGCAGGGACACAGGACACTTCAAGAGGTTTGAGAAACCTAGCGTCCAGAGCCTAACCACCACCACCCTGATTCTTACCACCTTCCTGGAATAATGCCAGGAACCCAGGAAATAACCAGCCATGGCTCTCTGTGGCTGCACCAGGCTTCACCTCCTCTCTGCCTGGGAAACTCTCTGTTCTTCTCTGGCTTCCTTCGAAGGCTTTCTCTGTCTTCCCTTCCCTCATGCACATCCTCAGAAAAGGCAGAAGAGGCCTCTACACAATTTTGTCTTCCATCCCCACCTGCCCCTTCTCTGCTAGAAAGAAAATTCAACCAGGGCAGGGATTTAAATCTTTGCCAGGAGTAGTACCTAATACATAATAATAGTCAATGAATAGGTGTACACAGATGAATGAATGAAGAGGAATGGCAACATAGGGCAACCATGCCCAAAGGTATTCTGGGATGTTTGCAAGGAATATCAGGATGACTAAAAATTATAATGGCTGTTCTCATGCCATTCTGCACACTGCTTAGACTTCTTAGACACACAGACACACACTGCACACACATGCACACATACACGCACACACACGCACAAACACACGCACACACACACGTACACGCACATGCACACACAGGCACATGTGCACACCCACAGGCACACTCACACACCCAACCACATGCACACATGCATACACGCACACACACACAGGCACATGAACACGCACACACATACATGCACACATGTACACACACATACAGGCACACACATGCACACATGCGCACACATACACACGCACACACATACACGCACACATGCACACACATGTACACACGCACACATGTACACACAGGAGCATGCACACACGCACACATGTACACACAGCCACACGCACACACGCGTATACATACGTGCTCACACACACGCATGCATGCACACATGCGTACACGCACGTGCACACATACACACATGCACACACATACATGCACATGGACACACGTATGCACACACGTACACACACACAGGCGCACACACGCGCACACACACATGCACGCACGCACACATGCACACACATACACCCATACACACATGCACACACACGCACGCATACGGACACACACGCAGACGTACACACACACGCACACACATGCACACACGCACACGTACACACACAACACTTACTTGGTTATGTGTCCATCTCCCTCTACTATTACTTGGCAGTCACAAAAGATAGTTAAATACATCATAAATGGAGTCTTTTTGGACAAACTCGACAGGTTTTAAGGCATTTTAGTGTACATTATCACTTAATCACCACATCAAAATTTGTGGAAGTTGTTGTTATTCTCATAGTACAGAGGCAACAGATACCCAGGGACATGAATCACTAGCTGAGGGTACCTGACAGAGGCAGGAGTGGAGACAGATGTGACGCTAACCAGGGTTCCTTCTATTACTCTACCACCTATTTCAAAACAGCTAAAAAAAGCTCACCCTTCCGCCTTACCTAAGGGAGCATGTCAAACTTTCTAGCTCAGCACAGAGCGAGGAAATCATGTGAGATGTTTAAACTATGAAAAAATTCAAATTTTCTCCAAATCTTGCTCTGACAACAACTACATAGGCAAATATGATATGCTTAATGGAATTTACAATGTGTTTTCCAAATTTCAATACCAAGTCCTAGGGAGTACAGATTATGTATGAACATGAATATTTGTAGCATTTTTACTCTCCCATATTTCCAAGTATGATTTTTATTGTTTGTTATGTATTAAACTTTTGAATACCCAAGTGGTTTGTAAAACGCTTTTATTAAAAATCCCAACTTTTGGATGGATAGCCAAATTGAATCTGAACCCTGAAACAGCTGAGCCATAAGATGAGTTATTTTCTCACACAATCTCATTGAATATACAGGGAGTTCTATTTTCTAGAAGGCAATTTTAGTGAAATGCTCAGGAACCAGCATTCTTTAATTATCTTGGCATTGTCCTGCCAAAAGGGACATGATTAGGGTAGTAGGAAGAAGGAAAGAAGGAAAATGGTTGGAAGGAAAATTTAATAAGAGACTGCTTCTAATTCTTTTTTGAAACAGTCTATGTATGAATAATAAATGAATGAATCACAACGAAAAAGAAGGAAGAAAAGTACAGCAGCAAAAGGAGGAGAAGGGAAGGAGAGTACAGGCAAACGGAGGAGAGTACAGGCAAATGGAGGAGAGTACAGGCAAACGGAGGAGAGTACAGGCAAACGGAGGAGAGTACAGGCAAACGGAGGAGAGTACAGGAAAAGAGTTTCTCTTCAGCACTTGCCTAGGGCCCAGCTTAGGAAAAAAGCAGATTAAGGCAAACGCCATCCGTTCCCTTGCATTCCTGGAATCATGTTCTAAGAAACCAAGCCAAAGAAGAAAGGGAGGGAGAAAGAGGGCATGGGCAGGGAGGGTGGAAGGAGATTAGAGAGAGGGTTGGGAAGGAAATCGAGGATGAAGGGAGAGATGGCTGGAGGGAGGAAGGCTGATTTGGAGACTGGTATAACTTCACTATAACTTCACGTGCTTTTTACCCCTATGGAAAGATGAAGTGCTTTTCATGAAGCAAGTGAGAATTTTACGAAACCAGTGTACACCTTCCAACATATTGGCTATTGGGTTGAAATGTATAAAGCTTTCTAGTAATACATGCACTGCTTTGATGAGAAAAAATATAATTGGGGTGGTTAAACCTCCGTATTTCTCAGATCATAGAGCCAAGGCATCTAGAGTGACCTTCCCCTGTTCTCCTCAAAGTTGGTTTCTCCTCGTCTTCCTGGTTTCTTAGAGCCTTCCTGCACCACCTTGTCCACAGACCCATGTTGATGCTCATCTAGGGGCAGCCACCCCTAGTTCCTTTGTCTCCATTCCATCATTTTAGTTTTCCTGCCCAAGGACCATGATTTCAAAGTATTTTGAGCTTTTTTTTTTTAAAGTATGTTTCTCCTGTTAGACGGAAAGATTTCTGAAAACAGAACCAGATTTGTTTCAGGTATTGTCTCCCAAGTGCCTAATCAAATGCCTGGCATATATTAACCACTAGACAACTCATGAATTCCTAAAACAATTCATAGATTGTCTTATATATTATGAGGTTTCTCAGAGAATATTGGCCACACAACAAAAATGACACATCTAAAGTTAAAAGAACCCTTTCCCCCTTTTGTGTTATCATTGTTCTTATCAGCATCATACCTCATGGAAAGGAGAATGGACGAGTACTTACCTTTCTATCCCTATGTCCATCTCAGAAGGCACTTACACACTAAAGAAAAGAAAGAGGGGAAAATAAAATGTGAGAGAGGAAGAGAACAAGAAAAGAAAGACTTAAGGTAATTAAAATACTATGAAAGAGCAAATCAAATTTACAAAATATTTACAAGGTGTAAGATACACCAGAAAATGGAATAGTATTTTTAAACTGCTATTAGAAAAATATGCCAACTTAAAATTCTGTACCCACCTAAAATATTATATACAATTAAGGAGAAAACATCTCCACACATGCAAAGGCTAAGACATTCTACTACTCACAGACTCACTGAAAGAACTACTAAAGGATGAGCTTCAGACAGCGTGAAATTGAATCCAAATAATGAAGAGAAATGCATACAGCAGAGGCACACAAATAAACTGGTCAACATTTGGCAAATCTAAATAAATATTGGCAGTAAAATAATAATGCTATCTAATCTGACATGGTAAACATAAGATAGAACTACAATACTGAAAGCAAAAATATGAGAGAGGAAAGATGAAAGTTAAGAGTTAAAGCTTTCTAAGTTTCTTCATCTTGTTCAGAAAAAGAGTAAAGAAATAATTAACTTTAAATTCTGGTAACTCAATTTCATTTCGGCCGTTTTATGGCTTGACATATATCTGGGGTAGATATGACAAAATTTTAGCCTTTCTTAATGCTTGTTATATTGTATTATGGGTGTTTATTATATCGTCCCTGTACTTTTTTCTATTTTGAATTTCATATAATTAGAAAAAAAAATCCTTTGCACATTAATTGAAAGGCAAATTAAGTCTTCTAGACAATTATTTCACACCTTCCTCCCTCCACAAACTTTCAACACCTCCTCTTCCATTCTCTCAGCGATGACCTTGTTTCTTGCTCCACTGAGAAATTGAAGCGGCGGGAAGAGCTTATGTGCAGATTCTCCCCAGCACCCACTCGCCCTCCACCACCTGCACCTGGCTGCTTGGGAGGTGCCGACTCCATGCCCCCATTCAAATCTGTCCTCTGCTTCTCAACTGGACGTGTGCTCCCTTGCCTACTCAGGGCAACACTCCAGTGCTGGAATGCTCCTCATTCTTCTGTGTCCTTTCCCCAAACACAACAGTATGTCATTATTTCTCCCATTCTAAACAAAACTAACAATGACTTCCTCTTGTCCACACCCCCCACCTGCTTCTGCCCCATTAACTCTTTTGTCTTTTGCAGCAAACTCTGTGACATAATTGTCTGTGCTTCCCACCCAGAAGACCTCCCACATTCATTTTTGGATGCACTGCAGTCAGCTCAACACCCTCATCCCTCAGCGGCCCCTGCTCTCCTCAGGGCCACAACGACTCCACCTGGTGATGTCTAAATCTCAACCCAGTCCTCATCTACCTCAGCCTCCTGGATGCCAGGGCCCAGTCCCTCTGCCCATTCTCTGTCTTCTCTTGCAACCTGGATGGTCCCCAGTCTCACGACTTTGCACATCAGCTTTAAATACATCCATGGATTGCTCCAGTCCAGAACTCTCCTGGGCTCCAGAATTATATGTGCAGCTGCCTCCTTGCTACCCATCCACACTTAGTGTCACCTGAGTGTCTGAAAGCTGCCATGACAAATTACCGCCAACCAAGTGGCTTAAAACAACGGAGATTTTTTTCTCTCACAGCCTGGAGAACAAAAGCCTGAAATCAAAGTGTTGGCAGGGCCACCCTCACCCAAAGGCTCTTGAGAAGGATCTGCCCCATACGTCTCTCCCGAATTCTGAAGTTGCTGGCAACCCTAGGTGTGCCCTGCCTGTAGACATCACTCCACTCTCTGCCTCAACTGCCACATAGCCTTTCCCTGTTCTTCCTCACCTTCTAGGCATTCCCACCTCGTATAAAGACACCAGTAACATTAGGCGAGGGCCCGCCAACCCTCGTCAAGTATCCCTTCCTTTAACTCAATGACAGCTGCAAGGCCCTGCTTCAAAAGAAGGCCAATTCACAGGCACCAGCGATAAGGGCCTGAATGTGTCTTCCTGGGGACACTATTCAACCTGCAACATACCTCTACTAGACACTGCAAATGTAGCTCGTCTAAACTGATATTCTGAGCTTCCCAATCAAAGCACATTCCCTTGGCAATTCCTCTTCCCATTTGATACCATGCCTGCCTTATGAGTCACCCAGATCAAAACTCATGGAGTCTTCTTCCACTCCTCTTTCCTCATGGCCCATACCCAGTCTCTCTCTATTTCACCAGGATTTCTATATTACAATAGTACATGAATTATTTATGTATTACACACATATTAAATTTTATATATATTACATATTAGTATTATATATTACATGACATTATACTTATTGATTGCATATATATTACGTTACATTATGGATTGCACATCTACTGCATATTATGTATACTTGTATTTATATAGATATTATAGAGAGAGTGCATTTATATAGATATTTATACACGTGCACACATGCATCCTGTGTTTAACTCCTCCATACCACTCCCATTGTCACTACCCTGATTCAAGGCACCACACATTTTAATTCTTACCGAATGTCTCATTGTATCCCTGTTCTGTATACTGCACTGTAAATAGCCAGTCTCCTAATGGTTGATTTCCCCACCACGTTTTCACTATTATAAACAGCACCACAATGCTCATCCTCACGCAAGCATTTGTGTGGCCCTAAGCAGTTATTTCCTTCGAGCTGAATCCTAGAAGCTGGGTGCAGAGTCAAAGGCAAAAGCACATTTTGCAATTTGTTTGATCTCACTCAATTGCCTTCAGATAAGTTGAATGAACTGGAGCACCTTTTAACTGCTTCACAATTCATAGCAAAAATGAACCTTCTTGGTCTTGACTTTTGACACAAAGTAAGCCATTTGCTTCTTAGATTTACTATCAAACTAATGTGTATTGTGTGCCCACCATGCACCAGACACTGTTTAGACATAAATCCTGCTCTCATGGAGCTTAACGTTTAGTCGGGAGGACTAACTATAAATGATAACCACAGTAAACAATAGGCCTAGATAGTGTGTGAGTCAGAAGTGCAGTGAAGCGCAGGTTGCTGTTATGGATGAGAAGGTCAGGGCGGGCTCACTGGGAAGCTGATGACGGAGCAGAGACTGAAGGAGGGGGGCTTGGCCTTGCAGCCATCTGTGAGGGGGACATTCCAAGCAGAGGAAACACCAGGGCACCCCCCGAGGAAGGAAAATCCCCGGCACCATCAAGGAAGAGCTGGGGACTAGCGAGGTTGGAGTTGAGGGGTGAGGGAGGAGCAGAAGAAAGTGAAAGCCAGGAGGTCACTGCCCTCCGTGGCCAGTTCTTGGAGGCCTGGTGAGCAGCAAAGGGATCTTCGCTTTTCCCCTGAGAGACAGGATGGCGAGGAGCAGAGGAGCGCAGTCACGTGACCTGGTGCGCCTGCAGAACTGTGCAAGGAAGCAAAGGCGAGGGCAAGGACAGCTGGGACGATGGCATCTCCCAACCTGCCAGTGACCGCCTCACACAACAGTATCAGTCACCTGGCTCACTTCCTAACACTCTTCTATGCCAATAACCCCCATGTCACTAAGCACAAAGGACAGGGTTCACTGGGCTCTTCTTCCTGTCCTCCAGCAATGTTTGGCAATGTTGCCACACCCCCTGTTCTGAGGCTGCCTCTCCCCTACCCACGTGGCTTCTGGGGATCATCCTCCCTGGGCTCTCCTTTTCCTCCCGTCCACTCCACAGCCTGCTGTCCAGGCTTGGGCTTCCCTAGTTGGCTACTAAACGCTTGAGTTCTTCACAGGACAGTTTTTGCATATCTGCTCCTTCTCCGCAATCATACCTAGCCTGAGGCTTGAATAGCTACTAATAATTTTTAAATATCATCTAACTCCAGCACAAACTATTCCTCAGAGCTGCAGTCCCCCGATCCAGCTGTCACACGGCCGTGCCACATGGAAGCACAGGGCCCCTGGAACAAGCCCTGAGCGCACTCCTCAGCTTCTGCCTACAAACCCGGGTTTCGTGCATTTCTTGTTAGCATATGTCCCACCGGCTGTGGAGTTGTTCAAGTCAGCACACGGATGACTTTTAACACCTCTTCTCCAATACGCTGCCACGTCTACCCATTTTTCTTCCTATGTATCTTGCATTTGTCACTGGTTCTCATTTCTACCATCAGCTTCCAAATCCTGTAACATCATCATCACCTGCCGTTTTCTGCATTGCGCCTGCCTCCACCCTCCCTGTATGCTTAGAATACCTTGATGTCTTCCAACTGCTTAAGCATCACAATCCTGGAGAGCCCTGACTGGCCTTGCATTTGTCCAGTTTCCAGCCTCACTTTCCACTCCTCTCCACCTTGCTGGGTCTACTCCAGCCTCGCTGCCTTTTCTCCAGGCTCCAGCCTTGGCCAGCTCCTCCCTGCCATGTGCCTTAGTGCGAATTTTCCCCTCCCTTAGAGGCTGTGCCTCCCCATCTACCCAGTTAGCTTCCCTTCTCTTTTGATCTCAAGCCTAGCTTAGATAATATTGTTTTGGGTTGCCATGGAACATCCCCCATTTCTCGTGGCTCTTAATTTGCTTTTCAATGATAGCCCCATGTTAGTAATTATCTGAATAATGTATGGCTTCTATGAAGACCGGGTTACTTCACAACAGCAGGGCCTATGTGGTGTGTGGGTTTTCCTGCGACATTATCCCCAGAGCTTCATGGTGCCTGAGCCTGATCATGATAGGTGATCAATAAATATGTGTTCATTGAATCAATCAGTTTCTATGTGTAGATACATAGATGGAGATTTCTTAAATGATATCTACCAAAATGTTGAAATTAACTGGTTAGATTTAAGTTGCTTCCAATATTATTTTATGTTCTATATTGTATTGTTTGAAAGTTTTACAGTAAGCAGGATATCATTTTTATAAAAACAATAAGATGATTTTCAAAAACTAATAAATCAATTAAATGGCACGTATTCAGGTAGTCGACGGAGGAGTTAGGGAGTTGGGTGAGAAGAGAAGAATACATACTTTAATCTACTTCTAACCAATAAAAGCAGCACAAAAATTCACTGCTGTCCCTCAGTTCATCTCTGCTCCACTAACTCTGAGAGCTGACCAAGGGAAGAAAGACAACACATCATGAAGTGACTTACCAAATTGCGTGCCCCAGCACTAGGCAGTTCAGAGCTTCTTCCTCATCTGGACACCCCGCTGTCAGTCCTGGAGACTCCCCAGATGCCTCCTCTCTTCCTTCCACAGCTGTAGGTGTGGCTGCAAGACTTGGGAGGCTGCTACACCCACACCTCTTGAGTTTCCCCTACAGATCCTGTTTCCTCGAGCACACACACACACACACGTGTGCTCACACATACATACACACACACACACACACACACACATACAATGTTCCCTGCCTTCTGCCCATCCAATGCCTGGGACAATCCCCTGTGAAGCAGTCTCAGCTGTCAGAGCCATGGGACATGCCTACCTTGTGGTCATGTTAGAAGCATTGAGATCTGCTCTAACCCTGGCTACGGAGGCCTGAATTGACCTGTGTGGGGAGCCCCTGAAGATGTTTTTGTTGTCTCACAATTAGGAAAAAGCATTCTCCGAGCAAAGTGCCCCTCCTTCCCCTTTTCCACAAGGCTACGGAGCACAGGATGTTTAAGCCATGATGACCACTTGGTGACCAAAGCTGACAAGCCTACGGGCCAAGCTAACCAGGTGGAGATTGCTGAGTGCAGGGAAGGAAAGAGAAACGCGGGGTCCCTGACAGCATCGTTGTGCTCCTGAGCCAACCCTCACGTTGTTTATTTACCGATTCCTTATCAGGTGGGATCATAACCCCCATTTCTTGAGTCCCTTTTAGTTTGGAGGACCGTTTCCTGTCGTTAAAGCCTCCTCTGTCAGACATCAGATTTCCTTGAATTGCCCACACCTGCCACTTCCACGAAAGCACCCCATCACATGCACTGTGCTTGCCCTGAAGGACTACGGGGCCCACATCTTACCATTCACATCAACTACTGCATGTGTAGCAGGGTGTCTGTAGCACAGCGACGGCTCCATCGCTAATGAATATAACTGGACAAATACCTCTCTAGGTGAATAGATATGAGCACCGTCCTTAGTGCTCAAAACAGCCACCATGTTCTGTAGTGGTGAATATTTCCCTGTAAGGTTTAAATGGAAGGAAAGAGAAGAAGGACACCAATGAGAGGCAGCAGTAGTTGTGGATAAAGAAGCAGGTAGATAGAGTCTGGAGTCCTGGGCCGGGGATCTTGGTAGGGCCCATGATTTAGAAGCTTTATGCTGGGACAATGCTCCAGAAAGGAGAGCTGAGGCCAAGCCAAGACCACCATGAGGCTGAGTCTAGGGAAAATGGACTGATCGAAACTGGGGTTCATAACCAAAAATGCAAAACTTCCATCTGTGGGCTTCTGGGATGGGTGGGGAGTGGGACTAGTGTTTGTCAGCATCAGGGCATCAGCAGGCAAAAACCCAAACCCTGGAGAGAGACTTATAGGAAGCGAGTGAGTTAGTGTTTGACTTGCTAGCTATTTTATTCAGGGGAGCTGGCTAAGGAGGTCCAGACTAGGCCAAGGCTTCTAAGGGCGGCTTCATGAGGCCTTCTAGGGGCATGGAGGAGGGACGAATGATGGTCATGTCACCAGAATACACCCAATGCTGGGCGTGGAACACCAGGCTCTTCCCAGTCACCATTTTACAGCAGAGCAGGAGGGACAAGAAGGGACAGGCCAGCAATCTGGGGCATTGGAAGAACTCCAAAGTTGCCAGGCAGGAGGACCCCAGCTGATCCATACCCTGGGCTTGCACTCACAGGAGACCCGCGCTCCACCACCTCTTGCTGGCCACTCTCTGCACCAAGGCCTGGAGGGCACTGTGATTGGTGGGGTCCCAGTCTCCCCCAGGAACTGGGTGAGAACAGCCTATTTTTCCACTGCCAAGGCTACAGAGAAAAGAGTGGGCAGGCAGGTCTGTGTGTAGTCATGTTCGCCTGGAAACACAATCACACATGGAGGTTGAATGGCATCCTAGGCCCAGGGCAACACAGGCTCCCATGTACCAGCCTGGGACACAGACCACCGAGATCTGGGGAAAAGTAGACATTCTGCTTGTCAAACAAGTGGCTTCTGTATAAGCATCTAGAGCAGTAAGATTGTCCGTATCTGGAGGGGAAGTTCAAAGACAAAATTGCCTTGGGTTTACTGTCAAAAGATGCTGATTTCTGTCTAGTTCACCCATCCCACCCTTTCCAAGGGCTTAATGTTGGGAAAGCATTCCTTTCAGGTAACCACTGTGTAGGAATAAAGAGAAGGTGAGAAGGCCCTGAGCTAAGTCACTGTGATGTAGAGACGACTTTTAACTCTGTGCATTTGAATCTTTCTTCCACGTCTCACCATCAACCCAAGTAGTTAAGGTGGTAAATTCATGGGTTGTGGATTGCGAGTTGTAGAAATGTTTCGCCTCATAAAATACAGCATGCAAGGGTTATAAACACACAATACAGATTATCAGACTATAAAAAGGCATAACAATGCAATATGATTCATTGCTGGCATGGGCGCAATATTGTGCTGGAAGATTAAAGACTATGTGACTTAAATAACTTTTATTGTAATGCTTTCAACAGATCTCCTAACAGGGAAAGCAAACGGGCTCTGCCCAGTGATAATGACTGGTGAACAGGACCCAGCACAATTCCCTGGGCCCCCATTCATCTCTCCAGTCGAGCTGGGATGGTTCCACTTTGGTGAGTGTTTCGCAACCAGACCAGGCAGTTTCTAGGTTTCGCGATAATATACCAGTCTCCTAGGATGTGCTATCGTTGGGCTAAATATAGCACGTGTCCTCAGAATAGTGCCACTGATGGTGAGTAATAGCCCCGTTCCTCCTCCCGATCTCTTGCACAGGCTCTCTTGGATTTGGTCCAGGAATTAATTTGTGCTAATCTGGTCCCAAAATAAATAACTTTTGTCTCTCTACGTTGCCTTGGGTTTCACAGGGAGCAAGATGCAGCCCCGACAACAGGCACTCAGTGCAGGACGGAGGAGAGGCCCACTCGGTGCATCTACAATTCAAAGGAGCGATGAGGGCTGAAGTCATCAATCTGTCCCAGTGCTCTCATCCCGGCTGGGCGAGAGCCGGCGCTTCCAGCACCGTCTCCCAAAGAAGATTTGAAGCAGTGACAAGTGGAGAGTACTGTCGTCCTTCCTCCTTGGGCCTCGCGCAGAGCTGGCTGGCAGAGTGCACCATCAGGATAGAGATGCCCCGTGTCTGTGCCGCCATGGCCTGTGGGTCCCACGCTCTTGAACTGGCTGAGCTGCTGTGCGGGGCAACGCTGAGTTCCTGAGATTTGTTGGCAGCCTCCTGCTCTTTGTTCTCCAGAATGTGAAAATAGTGTAAATAGCAGCATCTGCAACTGCTCCTGCTGCTCTGACCGCCAGCCAAATGCTTTTTTTCTTCTTTCCCTCACTCTCCCTATTGAGCCGTCCACATGCTGCACACAGGCATGAGTTACAGAGCGGGGTGCAGCCTGGAAACCCCAGGAATGCTGGGGATACACAGAGTAAGGGGGCCCAGGGAGGGCAGTGGGTTTCGCCGCTCCTGGTGAAATGCAAAGCTCCATGCACGGCAGCATGGGTGTTGACGGGATTTGTAGATGACATGTATGAAATGCATTTTTGCCACCCCCAACAGCTGAAAAAGAGCCCATGCCTTATTCCTCAACAGCTGCAGTCACCTCAGCTGAGTTGCATGCTTTGGAATTTCTTAAAAGAGAATTATTCTTATTCATTGGTCCTCTGACTACTGAAACGAGCCCTGGAAAGTGAGTAACTCGAGGAATTCTGCTCCTGTCGGCAGCCAGGGGATTTCATATTTTGTCCAGATCTTTCTGTGCAGCCAGATCCAAAGTGTTCGTTTTTCTTGGATATTATAACTTCCTTTCTTGGTCTCCTGTCTCTGTTCATCGATTTTTTTTTTTTTAAGGCCGTTATTTTCTCTATGTCAAAAGAATCTGCACCTTTTTCCTATCTGAGTGGCAGATGTTCCTGGGCTGTGAAATATAAATATCCTAAAGTTTTCAAAGGCCTGATTGAAATTAATGCCATCTTGATTTTGGAAATAAGTGTCAGGGCTAGCACTATTGCTTATATTATTATAACTTCCACATTGTCATCCTGAGTCTTGTTCCAGGACAACCTTAGCATAAAAACATAGAATTCCCAACTATATTTATCTCTTTTAAAAACTATGTATCTTTCTAACACATATCAAGCCAAGGATATAAAATACTTGTCTCTGCGGAGTAGCCTGTAGTTGTATTTTAAAACTACACACCCATAACCCTTGGGTGCATTAGACAATTCTGCACATTGATGGAGCATGTGTGCACAAAATGGCTCTCCTGTTCTGTAGTCATTAAAGGCTGAAACTGACATAGATCTGAAATGTTCTAGGACTAAAGCAATCAGGGTATATTTCCAAACTAATAGTAAATGACAGTCTTCACAATTCAAGAAAGTAAATACAGGCTGTTTTGTTAAATTCCTTTTGTTTTTTAAATCTACATAATTTACTACAGCTTTGCCATCCCAAGCAAATGTAGGTTTGAATTTTTATGGCCTAGACTTCATAAGAGTGGAAATGAGAAATGATCCAAAGTGATCTTTTTTTTTTTTTGGTTAGTTATCAAGCAGTTAGGAAAATGTTGGGGACAATAAAGTGAAGGGAAGAAAATCAGAAGTAAGGCAAGGAAAGTTCCTGATGCACGTAGCCTGAGGCCTCACAGCAAGGTGTCCAAGGCGGGACAGCTGGTCTCTGACCCTTCCCTGTCGATCCCCGCTGCACAAGGAAACTCTGCAGCAAGCCGTCCAGGGACCCATGGATCGCAACTGCATCATAAGACCTGTGAGCCATAGCCCGGCTCCTGACATAGGGGCCCTCGCAGCGCCCTGTGAGGTGGGGCTTCTGCCCCGGATCTGACCATAAGGATTGCATTGGGCATCTTACCACTTCCCTCTCAGGTTTTCTTGCTCCCATGCATACTGTCCATGGACATCCCCCTGGGAATTGAGTCCTGGGCAGGGGAATTCTTTCATTGCCTGGAACTTCGCACCTGCTCAGAACGCCGTTCACGCTGCATGTCCACCCGGGAAATGAGTCCTGAGCAGGGGACTTCTTTCATTGCCTGGAACTTTGCACATGCTCAGAATGCCATCCATGCTGCATGTCTTGCCTGTCGTGAGACAGGGCCCTGAGACTCGCCAGCCTTGGCCTGCAGAGCCCACCGTGCACTGTGTGCTGCTCACTCCTCTTCTGGGAGACGTCAGTGGGACACTAGGAGTAGAACTAGTGTCCTAGATTTCAGAGATCCCAATCATCAATGACATCGTTTAAAAACACTTACTGCTGCTTAGCTTGAAACATTTTTCCAAGCTTGTTTTATTGAATTTAATTGAGAAAGAAAGAGAAAGAGAAGAACTTCACAAATCAGCTTGTGTGGGAACCTACATGCTCCTGGTGTGGTTCTCCACAGGAGGCAATGCCTCTACCACCTCAGTGGTGATATGCCCATGGGCATTTCTGGTGAATTCCTCAGCAAATCAGATCACCATGTGATAAACCAGTGAATTCTCACCCAGTCAAAACTAAAGACAGAGAAGCCTATTAGTCTAACTCTGCTGTGGACAGAGCAGGCTCTGCCTGTAGAAATGACTCATTTTAGTGGGAAATATTCACCCTAGAACAGGTGAGATGGTGGCAAGAGCATGTGAAGGCAGTGAGTGAAGGGAGCATGTGAGGCAATAGATGCCAGTCCACAGGGACACTGCATGCTGTGCATGAGAAGAAGAAATGAAAGGGGATAAAGACTTTGGAGAAATCTTGCTCCAACTCTGGGCCACATCTCAAGACACTTCCTCCTTGGAGCCCTTCTGAACATTGACCATTACCTGGGCATCCCGTCCAGACCTGGACTCTGAGGTCCTTGTGGCCCCACTGCACTTATTCATACACTGCTTAGGTGTGTACTTCATGCCCTTCCACAAGGGCAGTCCCTTAGGCAGGGACTCTACCTTCCCACCTCTGTCATCCCAGGGGACCCTCACTCAGCACTTACCCTGTGGGGGCTCCTCAGTAATGTTGGCTGAAGTGGATAATAATTTAGAATAGTGTAAAGAAGTTTTATATTTTAAAATATAGAAATCTTCAAATAGAGACACTAATAAACATTGTAAAAAGGAGTTCTGAAATATCATCACTCATTGTGGATCATATTTCTAGGTATTACCATATGCCTCCAGCCCACTCACTAAATTCTTGCACCTGTACCCCAAAGACCTCTTCCCTCCTCCTCAGTTCCAGGAATACAGAACAGAAAAAGAAAGAAAATGCGATAGTTGGAATGTGTTCCCTCCAAAATTCAGGTGTTGAAATTAAATGGCCTCTCTGATGGTATTAGGAGATGGAGTCTTTAAGAGGTGAACAGGCCACATGAGCTTCTTTCCTCGTAAATGACATTAAGGCCCTTATTAAAGAGGCTGCAGGCAGTGTTTGGCTCACTTTCTCTTCTTCATTCCTCGCCTGCAGAGGAGGGGCAACAAGGGCAACAAGGCAACATCTTGGAAGCACAGATCATCCCCATCAGACAGGTGAACCTAGTGGCTCCTTGATCTTTGGATGTCCTAGCCTCCAGGGCTGTGAGAAGATAAATTTCTATTTGTTAAAAATTATTCAGTCTCAGGTATTTTGCCATAACAGCACAAATGGTCTAAGACACACTGAGAGACTGGCAGCACCACATGATGGAGAGGATCAGATGCAGCCTGACAAAGAGAGGCTCCTCTGCCCCCAGAGGCTGGAGAGTAGTGCCAGCTGGTGAGAGAGACCAGTGGCCCCTAGGGAGAATAAAGGCCTGGGAGAGCTCCAGGGGAAAGGACTTTCCACCAGGAGTACTTGGGGGCTGCAAAGAAACCAAGTCATTACCCATCAGACAAGGCTATGCTGCTGTCCAAAAGCTCGCATCATCAGCCATGCGCTCACAGAGAGTCAGGTTTGAGGACACTCATCAGGGTTGTGGACCTGTCTAGCACAGCCTTCCAGCGTCCTCTCAAGGAGCCCACCGTGCATCCAGACACCCATCAGCATCTGGACCCTGCTCAGCACAGACTCCCAGGACACCCTCCCAAGAGAACAACATACTGTCCCAGGTCCTGGAAATTATTAAGTCTCGGCAATGAAGTTAAGGGACTTGGATATTTTATTAGTCCGTTCTCACACTGCTATAAAGGACCATCTGAGAGTGGGTAATTTGGAGGGGGGAAGGTTTAATTGACTCACAGTCCTGCAGGCTATACAGAAAACATGGCTGGCAAAGTCTCAGGAAACTTACAATCATGGTGAAAGGGCAAAGGGAGAGCAAGCACCTTCTGCACATGGTGGCAGGAGAGAGAGCGAGAACAAGGGGAGAAGTACCACATACTTTCAAACCACCAGATCTCATGAGAGCTCACTCACTATCATGAGAACAGCAGAGAGGAAATCTGCCCCCATGAACCAATCACCTCCCATCAGGTCCCTCCCCCCACAATGGGATTACAATTCCACATGAGATTCGAGTGAGGACACAGAGCCCAACCATATCAGTTATCTTATTATCTCAAAGCTGTGTGAAGGGAAGCCTCAACCAAACAAAGATGGGCCAAATGGGACAGCCTTATAGTTACACACCCTGACATCACTGTGTTATGAGAGGACTATGGAGCGGGCTCCACAGTCTGGACAGATTTCTCTACGTATGAAATTTCTTCAGTGTTTATTCTATGAAGTCATACATTTTGTATACTTACATGTGTATATAATCAATATAATGTTTGTAGGGTTTTTCCCTCAAAAACTTTTGTGTAAAATTAAATCTCCAGGAAGATGCACCATTTTTATCTTGTAGCTGGAGTATCCTCTCTTCCAACTCCTCCCTCCATAGAAACATCTGTAGGGAAAGAGAATATAGAGCCCTGGAATACAGTTCAAAAGAGGCTCAAGAGAATAACTGATGTCTGGATGGGCAGCTCAGTGGGGTGTGGGTGGGCCATGCTCCTTCAAAAGCAAGATACCATTTCATTACACACCTGCTCAGCTTGTCCAAGACACTTGGTTGATCACATGAACTACGTCCATTGAAGCAATGCAGTCAATCTGCCAATTCAATCAAATAAGTCAATCAAACCCAAAATTATTTCAAATGAATTTCTTAATGGAGCGGCTATCTGACCAAATGTATTAGATTTGTTTAAAAAATCATGGCACTGAAGAATCTTGCTTTGGACTTGTATTTTATAGCTTTAAAAATCTCATTGACATGACATTAGTTTGATTCTCATAATATCTTCTGAGGTGGTCAGAGCATATATTGCTAACTTCTTTTTAGAGGTTAAGAAATGAGGGTAAGCTGTTGAGTAACTCTCCTAAAGTTACTACTTAGCAGAGCAGACCTGAGCCTCTGTCATCCAAATTCATCCTCCTTGGACATTCTTCACTCTCTATGGCTTTTACCCATGTAGAAATTCCCTCAGTGTGGGAACAATCCTACTAGAGTGACTCTCTGGAAAACATGTTGGGCATGTTATGATTACAACAGTGTGGGAGACCCAAAGCGTTACAAAGAAGTTATGTATCATGACTGTTACATATACAATGGGAGGGTCAAATTTTATCCTTTAATAACAAAGTCTAAAGAGTGTCACATCATAGAGCCAGACCCGCACCCCTGCCTACCTGCAGATGATCATGTGTAACCTTACACCATATTTTCCATGCCCTTTGTGTGTAGCATATTGAGCTTGCAGACATGAGTCATGGCAGGACTGTGAAGTTTAGTCAAAACACGTGCCATGGGCCTGTAGGGCTAGGAAACACAATTACAGTGTTCTGTGTGTTTTCTAGCCACCAGTGGGATGTGGGGTCAATTGAATTGCATTTCCAAACTCTTTTCTTGATTATATGCTTCCAAAATAAATATATGGATATGGTAATGTACTGTTCCAGATCTAAGTGTAACATAAAGAATAGACACTGGTTATCCAGACTAGATACATTGCATGAAATAAATGTACAGCCCTTGGACATGTGTGAACTATCCAAACCTCACCCTAAAGTATTCTATTTGTTATGGATGACTTTTATTTCCAGTCCACCCATGTCCCACTTAAAGCACTCACTTGGAGCAATCTGTCCTTACTGCATTCCTTTGTCTGACCTCTTCTCTGTCACTCAGTTGGCACTAAGCATATGGCACTTATACTGTTGTTTTACCCCACTTTGGCAGATGGTAAACGCATATGGTCTTCATTTAACTGGCAGCATAGATTACTTACCAGGGAGTAGTTCTTGAAGCCATAGCTTCTAGACACCAAATGTGTTCAGTGCTTCACAAAACCAAGAACTATTTAAATAGCAAGACTCGTTCTTGAAAAGTAGCTTAGTGACCATGTTTTATTAAATGAGCATGTCCTGGGGGAACTGTCTCTGATCTCAAACAGCTTGCCAAACATTTTCCATCTCCAAGAGGAGCTCTATGGAATTAAATTTCTCAATCTCATACTTGCAGGAATTGCAGTGTGTCCATTTCTCCAGATGACCTAAATTCTGCACCTCTATTAAGAACATTTATTCTAGATCTTTGAACCTGGACTGCATTTTCTCTCCCATTCCCTGGTTATGGTTTAAATTACATTTTGGGGTTGATGCTTTTCAACAGCATTGAGATCCCTTGTAATCTAGAATCCAGGGATCACCTTGCTGCACTGACGTCAGAAAAGTGCTGGGTGTAGAGCACTTACTGTTTCTTTGTGAGGATGCTGGACAGACTGGGGGACTCAGGGACCTTCTTTCTACTCTTAGTGTCAGAAATGCAGTGCTTCTTTGGAGCATGTATGTTGCTTTGATTTTTAGATATTGTCTTTTTTTTAATGGTTCAAATTTCATTCTTTCATTGTCCAATAGTCAATTTGGAAATAAATGTGTGTGTGTCCTCCTTTATCTCCATAGCAGGCTGTGCAGCTTATATCTTTGAAAACTTACTTCAATCTTTGTGGAGTCTCCACAAAGATACTAATGGGCAAAGGCCCACTATTTGCTACCTATGTGCAAAAGCTGTTTGACTGAAATCCTATTAAACCACCTACTGATTTGTGACCTTGAACATTTTACTTTACTGTCCCTAGGTTTTACATCTGCTTTATTTGCAAAACAGAATAAAGTAAAAGTGTCAAGTAGATATCACACAGGCTTGCTATGAAGAGTAAATAAACAAAAATAGCAAAAGTTCTGACCATGTTGGCAGATACATGAAATGAGTCAATGAATGTTGGAGAAACTGGATTTTAGGCAAATCATATTCCCTTTTTTCCTTTTGTTTGCTTCTACTTCTCTTGGTTTCTCCATTTATGTATTTATTTCTTTTGTTTTTGCTTTCTCTTGAATCACTGATCCAAGTGGCCTTCCTATACCTGCTATTAAGGACACAGGTATTAAACACACACACATACACTCTCAGATCTCAAGTACCTCAAGGATATGAAAATGTGTAATTACAATACAGTGTGAGAGTGAGTTTTGCATTCATCTGATAGCAAATACATGGGCACAAAATAGCAGTGGGAAAGAAAAGGAAATGATGACCTCTTTCTGAGGGTGGAGTCGATCAGAGAAGTTCTCATAAGGGAATTGATGCTTTTTCTGGAACTTAAGCATAAATGAAGATTCCTGGGTATGCAGAGGAAACAGGACAGGCATAGGTGTGGAGATACTGAAGAGCATGGCGTCCCAGGGAAGCTGAGTGGCTCATGTTGCTAGTGCAAGGAGGGCAGCAGGCCAGGCACACAAGGCTGGGAGGCAGGCAGGGAGTCAGCTCTGAGGGTCTCTCTGGACATCTGAAAAAGTGAACCTCTATACTGAAAATGAACCAACACCCAAAAAGGACCAGCACGACCTGTTTATAAGACAAGGCTGAATTCATTATTCAGGAAAGGCACCATTATAAAGGAAGGCACCATCTCTGCAAAGCTTTGGATCTTAGAAATAGGAAAATAAGTTCAGAATTTGTTGAGAGGTGAAAATTTGGCTTAAGGCAGGCCTTTCACCACAGGAAATTGGTGAAGATTGAATAAGAATCCCAATACAATAGTCATGGATTTGTGGGAATCACAAGGTGAGGATTCTGAGGTGAAAGACTGAAAGCATCTCAGGACTCCAAATGGTGCAGTACATTGAAGAGTTGGTGGATTTTAAGGAGGTTCCTGTTATGAGTAATCACACCATCTGTGTGGGCAGAACAGTCCTGCAAAGGTAAAGAAGGGACAGTGAAGCTGCGAAAACAGCAAAGTCACAGTAATGTAAACAGAAAGGGGTGGCTTTGTCCTCAGTGTCCAGGCAGTCCAGGCAGTATGTGGGGTAGACAATTTTGGTTCTCATGACATTCGACCTTTATATGCCTAAGAAATTTCTTCTCATGTATATGCTACCCAGTCTTTCTGAAAATACCAACATCTGGGGCAATGAAGAGGAAAAATTCAGTTTGACCCTGTGCTAAGTTGCATACCCAAACAGAATGGCTCTTTAAAAATATACAAGATATTAAAGGCAATTAAGTTATCTAATTTATAGTTATCTTATTTGTGTTTTCAAACGCAAAAAAAGTCAAAAATGTTTAATTTGAGGCTGTAAACTAAATGTAAACTTTTGTGCAATACGGGATTAAACAAACCACTTGCAAAATTATCTGAAAGGACAATGAAAATCTTAGTCTATCTGGGTATTCCCAGAACATACAGATATGGCAGGAGTATAGAAAAAGAATCTATGTTTTTCATTTATCACTTCTTCAGTGTTTTTATGTCACATTCAGTCTTACGAAAGAAAAAAAGCATTATTACAAATCAACTAAGTTAGAGTTCAGTTACAGATAGATAAATCTATAAAAAGGTTTATTTGTGGTAGACTTATTAATGATATATTTCCTTATATCATTTTGTTCTGCTAAGATTTGTCATGCTTTACTCAACCAAGAAGTTGCCAAGCACAGTAAATTGAACACAAAGATCTCAAAACTTAGCATGGGACCCAGTTAGCTTTAGATATAAGATGTATGGCACAGTTGCTGACATTTTAAACATATTTCCCAAATCAGACAGCAATGCCACAAAGACTACGTCTAGCATGGTGCACCATAGCATGAACTGTAGTATAGGAAACACTGCTCAGCATTTGGAAACTATTGGCTTAATGTAAGAAGTTACCTCTCAAGCTTCAGTTTCCTCATCTGTAAAAAGTGGATGATGATACTATTTGTGCATTACCTTGACTTCTTGCCTTGAGTCACTGTGTAATCACAGGAGAGGATCAAGGAAGACAGCAGGAGAGGCAGGAGTAGAACAGAAGCTATGGAGATCCATTTAGCCCCAGACCTGGACTCTAGGGAATGGGAAAAAGGACTGCACACAATCTAAGCCTGAATGATCAAGGGCTTGTGCAAATTCAAGGAGACTCTGGATTGTCACTTGCGTCTGTCTTACTCAGTTTTGCACTGTAGTAACAGAATGTATGAGACTGGGTAATTTGTAATGAATATGAATTTATTGGCTCACAGTTCAGGAGGCTGAGAAGTCCAGGATGAAGATACTGGTGAGGGCCTTCTTTCTGTGTCCTCACTAAGTGAAAAGCAAGAGGGAAGAGAGAGGGCCAGAAAGGAAGAGAAAAGGGGGCCAAATTTTCCCTTTTATAACAAACCCACTCCTGTGATAACAGCAGTAATCCATTCATGAGGGTGGAACCCTCATGGCATCATTACTTCTCAAGGAACCCACCTCCTAATACCATAACATTGGCAATTATATTTCAACATGAGTTTTGGAGGTGACAAGCATTCAAGCCATAGCAGTATTGATATAGTTTGGCGATGTTCCCACTCAAATCTCACCTTGAATTCCTATGTGTTCTAAGAGGGACCTGGTAGGAAGTAATTAATTCATGGGGTCAGGCCTTTCCCATGCTTTTCTCATGCTAGTGAATAAGTCTCATGAGACCTGATGGTCTTTAATATGGGAGTTTCCCTACACAAGCTTTCTGTTTGCCTGCCACCATCCATGTAGGATGTGACTTGCTCCTCCTTCCCTTCTGCCATGATTGTGAGGCTTTCCCAGCCATGCAGAACTGTGAGTTCTCCATTAAACTTCTTTCCTTTAGAAATTGCCCAGTCTCAGGCATGTCTTTATTAGCAGTGTGAAAACGAACTGATACAGTAAATTGGTACCACTAGAATGGGGTGCTGCTGAAAAGATACCCAAAAATGTGGAAGTGACTTTTGAACTGGGTAACAGGCAGGGTTTGGAACAGTTTGGAGGGCTCAGAAGAAGAAAGGAAAATGTGGGAAAGTCTGGAGCTTCCTAGAGACTTGTTGAATGGCTTTGCCCAAAATGCTGATAGCGAAATGGACAATAAAGTCCAGGCTGAGGTGGTCTCAAATGGAAATAAGGAACTTGTTGGAAACTGGAGCAAAGGTGACTCTCAATATGTGTTATCAAAGAGACTAGTGGCATTTTGCCCCTACCCTACAGATTCCTGGAACCTTGAACTTGAGAGAGATGATTAAGGTTATCTGGCAGAAGAAATTTCTAAGCAGCAAAGCATTCAAGAGGTGACTTGGGTGCTGTTAAAGGCATTCAGTTTTAAAAGGGAAACAGAGCATAAAAGTTCAGAAAATTTGCAGCCTGATAATGCAATGGAAAAGAAAATCCCATTTTCTGAGGAGAACTTCAAGCCAGCTGCAGAAATTTCCATAAGTAACAAGGAGTCAAATGTTAATCACCAAGACAATGAGGAAAATGTCTCCAGAGTATGTCAGAGATCTTTGTGGCCATCACAGGCCCAGATGTTTAGGAGGAAAAAATGGTTTTGTGGGCCAAGCCCAGGGTCCCTCTGCTGTATGCAGTCTAGAGACCTGGTGCCCTGCATTCCAGCTACTCGAGCCATGACTAAAAGGGGCCAAAGTACAGCTTGGGCTGTTGCTTCAGAGGGTGAAAGTCCCAAGCCTTGGCAGCTTCCACATGGTGTTGAGCCTACAGGTGCACAGAAGTCAAGAACTGAGGTTTGGGAACCTCCATCTAGATTTCAGAGGATGTAATCTAGGATGCCTGGATGCTCAGGCAGATGTTTACTGCAGGAGTGGAGCCCTCATAGAAAACTTCTGTTAGGGCAGTGCAGAAGCAAAATGTAGGGTCAGAGCCCCCACACAAAGTCCCTACTGGGGCACTGCCTAGTGGAGCTGTGAGAAGAGGGCTAGTGTCATCTAGACACCAGGATGGTAGATCCACTGAGAGCTTGCACTATGCACCTGGAAAAGCCACAGACACTCAACATCAGCCTGTGAAAGTAGCCAGGGAAGGGTCTATACCCTGCAAAGCCACAGGGGGAGAGCTGCCCAAGGCTGTGGGAACCCACTTCCTGTAGTGGCAAAGGAGATAATTTCGCAGCTGTAAGACTGCATTGGATTTCAGACTTGCCTGGGGCCTGTAGCCCCTTCATTTTGGCCAATTTCTCCTGTTTGGAATGGCTGTATTTACCCAATACCTTTACCCCCATTGTATCTAGGAAGCAACTAACTTGCTTTTGATTTCACTGGCTCATAGGTGAAAGGGACTTGTCCTTGTCTCAGATGAGACTTTGGACTGTGGACTTTTGAGTTAATGCTGAAATGAGTTAAAATTTTGGGGGACTGTTGGGAAGGGATGATTGGTTTTGAAATATGAGGACATGAGATTTGGGAGGGGCCAAGGGTGGAATGATATGGTTTGACTCTGTCCCCACCCAAATCTTATCTTGAATTCCCACATGTTGTGAGAGGGACCTAGTGGAAGGTAATTCAATCATGAGGGCAGGTCTTTCCCATGCTTTTCTCATGATAGTGAATAAGTCTCATGAGATCTGATGGTTTTTAAAACAGGAGTTTCCTTACACAAGTTCTCTGTTTGCCTGCCGCCATCCATGTAAGATGTGACTTGCTCCTCCTTGCTTTCTGCCATGATTGTGAGGCTTCCCCAGCCACGTGGAGCTGTCAGTTCTCCAATAAACTTATTTCCTGTGTAAAGTGCCCAGTCTCGGGTTTGTCTTTTTCAGCAGCGTGAAAGCAGACTAATACAAATATCTAAGGATTTGATCTTGTAAGAGGGCAGCAATAATTCTTCCTGGTCTTTGTGTCACCCTTACATGATGGAAATAAATCTCAGCTAATCAATAACTGGGTAAGAATTCATTTACTTTCTCTCTCCACAATACTTAAGCACCCAGTCCTGTGAAAAACTGGGATATTTTTCTTCCTGCACAGCTCCAACTGAAGTCCTTGAAATGATTTTCATTGACTTTCATGATCTAACTTGGTTCATGGAGCCATCTGGAATCCAGTTACTGTGGAGAAAGAAACAGAATAAAAATACTCCTTGACTTACAGTGGGGTTTTGTCCTGATAAACCCATAATAAGTTGAAAATATTATAAGTCAAAAATGAATTGAATACACTTAAACTACCAAACATCATAGCTTAGCCTAACCTACCTTAAACATGTTCAAAACACATTAGCCCACAATGGAGAAAATTACCTAACATAAACCCCATTTTATAACAAAATGTTGAATATCTTTAATTTATTGAAATGATTTATTTATCAAATGCCTGTAATTTATTGAATACTGTACTAAAAGTGAAAAACAGAATGTCCATATGGGTAATCAAATGATTTCTATTGAATGAGAATCACTTTCAGGCCATCATAAAGAGGAAAAATTGTAAGTCAAACCATTGTTAAGTCAGAGGCCATCTATAGACCAGATTACTTCAGTCTAGGTGACACCCCTGCCCCCAACCCAGGTTTCAGCTGTATAATACACTTTATGTCAAATAAAAGGATGAGTATTGGTCTCCAAATTTGGGTGCTGGTGCTATGGGGTAACCCATGATGTGAAGCAAAAAGTAACAAAGTTTGCTGCAGTTTCCCTCCTTGAAGAGGCTCTGCCAGAGGCTGTGCGAAGATGGTTTTCACATGAAATCAACTTCAGGTTGCAGAAGGCTTCCTTGACTGTGGGAATGACATTGAAAAGACTGACTTTCTTTCTGAAGCTCTGTAGAGAGGGTGGTTAACCCCAAGACGTGAGAGATAAAGCAATAGAAATGCCTAACACATTACAGATATTATTAGAAATTACTATGTAGAAATTATTATTAACATGCCTGACACTCCAACAAAGGACTTGACAAAAGCTCCTGGATTTGCTATAAGGAAAAGTTCTATGTCAGAGCCCATCCTGACACCAGGGAGCCCAACATAGCAAAAACATGCAGAAGCAAGCCCACTGGTCCTGAAGGCCTGGGTGGTGTGAATAGAGGGGGATTCTGCCTGGCTAGGCACCAAACTCTGATCTCTGTTCATGAGAGACCTGGCAATATGGTCTGCACTTGTATCCCTGTCCAAATCTCATGTTGAATTGTAATCCCCAACATTGGAGGAGAGGTCCGGTGGGAGGTGATTGGATCATGGGGCAGATTTCCCCCTCACTGTTCTCAAGATAGTGAGTGATTTCTCATGAGATCTGGTTGTTAAAAAAGTTTGTAGCACCTCCCTCTTCGCCTTCTTCCTCCTGCTTCAGTCATTAGGATCTACCTGCTTCCTCTTTACCTTCCGCCATGATTATAAGCTTTCTGAGGCCTCCCCAGCCATGCTTCCTGTACAGTGTGTCAACTATGAGCCAATTAAACTTCTTTTCTTTATCAATTACCCTTCTCAAGTAGTTCTTTATAGTAATGTGAGAACAGACTAATAAGTGGTTTATAGGACACTAAGATCTAAGAGTTTGTGGACATTTTAGGGTTGAAACAGCATCCTACAGAGCTACATACCCTTTACAAGTTTGCAACACCCTTGCATTGCTCAGAAAGCTGCAGAGTTTCTGCAGACGTACAAGAGTGAGAACTCAGAGGCCCAGAGTCAGAGACAGCAGGATCGCCCTATAACTGCGTGCACACTGAGATATCTGTCATCATTACAGAGGTGCAGCTTCTGCTGTAGATTTCTCCAGATACAGGCAGAGGCCCCAGCAGGCAAAGCAGCAGGGCCCATGAGTTGAGTTTTAGTTTTTATACTAGAATTCTCCATCTGTACTTTAGGTTCAGATGGGGAGTAGACATTTAGGGAGTTGGTAGGTGAGAGTAATGGCCCACGTTTTATCATTATCTTTGCCTACTTTTGTGACTAGTTACTATGTGGCAGACACTGTGCTTGTCCTCTGTATCTGTTACCACAAATAATTGTGAAAACTGCCTGGAACATAATATTATTATTCTCTGTTTCACGGATGAAGTGTCTCTGAGGCTTAGAGACAAGAGTAACTGCTCATTGCTGTGGGGACAGAGGCAAAGCCTCCTGAGCTCTACTCTGCTTCTTTTCTGTTTCCTCTCAGAAGGCAGGGAGGTGTTTAACCTCCCACTTGCTAACTATCAGGTAAAACTCTCGATTTGGAAGAAAGTAAGAGGCAGCCCTAAGTGCCCATGGGTGGCAAGTGGCCTCGGGTGAGGTGGTGGCATCAACATTGTGAAGAAATAGAAGAGGGGAGATGCAGAGTGTCTCAGATTGCTTTCCATGTGCTGGGTCTTACACTGAGCTCTTTCCTCTCCATCACTGCAGAACCATATCATCATCTCCAACTTAATGGATAAGGAAATCAAGGCTCAAAGAGGCAGAGTACTGGCCCTGGAGTTTGCATCCAAACCCAATCTATCTTTCCTAAAACCCATCATGGTTTTTGTTTGTTTGCCTTTGGCTATATTCAGTCCAGTATCCTTTGGACTGACAGGCTGTTCCTCTCGAGACACCGAGTTCCCTGTACCTCCCTGTGGTCACCAATGTGATGTTGCAAGACAGAGCTCCAGGAATAGGCTGCACAGTAGGGACAGGCCTTTCTAGGTCAGCCACTCCCGAAAGACCTGCCCAAGGAAGGGCTTCCTGTCCCATGGCCATTAAGAGTATCAGGTGCAGCCAAATTCACCACAAGGTTTGCACCTAGAGGCGAGCCTTGCTGAACCGGCAGGGTGAGATTTCATCCAACAGCTGCTCAGGTTTCTACAACAGCATGGCTGGGCCTTGCACTAGTGGGCTGCCTTAGCTACATGGAGGGCAGCTGGCTCTGTCTTCTAACTGCATGGCCACCCTCCTGGGGACTGGTCCCCAGACTAGTGCCAGAGGTGCTGCCATGGGGGTCAGGACTCTCAGGTATGTGAGAGGTGGGCCTCTGATTAGCTTTCCCTCTAACCAGACTGTTGTATGATTACATCTGGGAGCTTGTCCATACTGCTATGCAGGGCAGCTCATTCCAAACAGAGCCAGTTAATCCTTCCTGGAACTGGTTGCAGGAGGCAAGTTCATTTTAGCCAAAGTGTTCGGCCAAGAGGAAAAACTGGGAGTGAGGGACAGGACAGGAAACTGAGTCATGCCCAACACGCAGTAGGTGGGCACTGCAACTAACCATTGCTCATTATTCAGGGTTGCCAAACCCTTGTCCAGCTCCACTAAGAAGTTTTCATAATGCTGCCAGCAAGTATGACATGGCCTTATTAATATGGAGACAAATACCTTCAGCCTGGTTTGCCAGAGGGTGATCAGGATATGACCAGAGGCCCACAGAGAGTCCACGGAAGGGCAATCTTGGAATTTTTAAGGATGAAATCTAACGTTTATTGAGCATTTGTTATGTGCCAAGCATTCTTCTGAGGGTTTCATGTGTATTCATGTATTTTGTCCTAGTAGAGCTATGAACTCAGCCTGTTATTTTTCATCCATTTACAGCTATGGGTATGGAAGCACAGAAGATAAGGTAACTCATGCAAACCAAAATGTTTATAAACAGCAGAGCCCAGATTGGAACCCAGGCATTTTCCTATCTCTATTGAAAAAAACGGAAACAGAAAGTTGCATAAACAGCATTTTTATGTGGGGAAGGGTAAGGATGGCTATGTGGTGTTGATAATTGATAAGTGAGAAATTGAGAGTGTGTTCTATCCTTGTGCAATCGGTGTTTCTCTAGTCTGACACCGCTCAATTCTCTGATCAAGGCACTTATTGGCCAGTGGGGGAGTCTGTGGGGAGGGGGTCACAGAACTGGGCAGTTTGGGGTGGAGTCAGGGAGTTGCTGTTGTTACTCACCCCTAGTGCATTGGGGAAGGGCTTGGCACACACTAAACTCTGAGGTTGACACTGAGCACAAGATGCCACACCAAAGAGCAGACAACTTCTGCTGGAAACAAGGAAAATCACCAACCCCATTCACTGCTTTCCTAGGCCTGCCATACAAATTACCACATTTGCACAGCTCTGGAAGCCAGAAGTCCAAAGTCATTGCATTAGCAAGGCCTTGCTCCCTACAAAGACTCTAGCAGGGAATCCTTCCTTGCTTCTTCCAGCTTCTGGTGGCCCCAGGAGCTTGGCTTATGGTCACATTACTCCAGTCCCTGTCTCCGTCTTCGCATAGCCATCTTCTGTCTTCATGTCTGTTTTTCTTAAAAGGGCACGAGTCACTGGAGTAAGGACCCACCCTAACCCAGGATGCCCCCATCCTAATTTATCACCTTTGCAAAGACTATTTTCAAATCAGATCACGTTCTGAAGTTCTAGGTGGACAGGAATTTTGGGGAGACATCATTGAACCCAGGATGACCATGCATATGGCAATCTCTGCACTTTGTGAGATCAGCACCGGAGAACTTGGGAGAGACAGGTGGTGATTTGAAGGGCAAATGTGTCCCTTGGAGGCTTCACTCCTCCCTTCAAGGGATGTCCCAAAGTTGTAATCCTGGAAGGCTGTGAGCCAGGAGAATAGTTACTCGAGAAGGGACAGAACTGAGATTTGGAGACTGAGGAACTCGCCTACCAAGAGTCCTTTTTCTCAGCCCCAGGAAGTTTATTCTCAAACTCCCCAGTCACAGCTGTGGCCTCACAGGCTCTCAGCCAAGGATGTGCACAGATTTCCAGGGCCACTGCTCTGACCTCCAGCACTGAGGCTGTCTCCACCTGGGGGATGGGAGAGGCACGGTTGAGTGAGAAACATGCTTAAAGGGGCAAACGTACCAAATATACAATGTCCCACAAGAATCGAGGACATAGCAACATACATGCAATTAATGATACTTTTTAAGGATCATATTCCATGCCTAAATATGCAACATTTTAACAACAATTTGTCCGTCCCACCCAAATGCCTCCATGATGGGAATTTTGACAGTGTGTTAGTTTAATTTCCACTACCCAAAGATAAAAGACCCGTGGAAAGGAAATGAAAAAAGCTAAATGGCTAGAAAGAGTATGGAAAACCATAACCACCAAGTTGTAAATCAGTAAAACAACTTGTTAGTCATGGAAACATAGAACTATGTGACTTCTATAATGTGCTCACTTCTTTCATTTAATAAATATTTTCTGGCACAAGTAACAATATAGTAATCTTTCATTAGAGAAATATGTCAATGTTCTACTAAAACTCCAAGTCCTATAAAAAAAATCTGTTTTAAATTCCAGTTTTGTGGAAATTATTAATTTTTTTCTATAAATGTAAAACAATGAGTGAATTCATTCGATGTAATTTTCTTTCCATTCCAAAAAAGTACCTAAACGTCACAAAAATAAAGTTGGGGCCAATATTGTCAATGAAGAGAAATGAAAACACTATGGAAATTGTCCATCATTAGAAGGTTAAACTCTGTGAATCCTGTGTCCTCGTGCCTGGACCCTAGGGTCCTCTTTCTGGGATCTTCACCCTCATTTTCCGTCCTCATTCCTGGGTGCCCCTCTACTCGGCCATGCTTGGAACTTCCTCTTTCCAAGCACTCCTGCTTTCATTTTCATCCTTCCGTCTCTCTGGACTCCTATTTCCCCTTCATTCCCCATCTATCCCTGTCCATTCCTCCAGCAACCACCTTTGCTGGTCACCTGTCCCATCTTCGAGGTGGAATCTTCCATGCCCTTCTCTGAAGATTCACAGTCGCTGCTCCTGCCACTCTGAATTCCCAACTCCTCCCGTGCCTGCCCTTCCTGAGAGTGTGAACTTAGCAAAGCTCATGTTTCTCGTGTGTCTGTCCCCGCTGCAAAGTACAGGGCAGGTGCCCGATCAGGGCTTGCTGGATGGCTACTGAGTGTCCCGCTACAGCGGGACTACACCCAGAACATTCTTGCACATTTCCAGTCAAACCAATTCCGCACAGCCTTTCCCCTGGCTGCCTTCACGCTCTCTGCCTCCTCCCGTGAACATCCCCACCTTAGCAAAGCCCTGCCTTGTCTTCAAAGCCGGGTTCAGATGTCATGCTGCTTCCCAAGAGACATCTCCCTCCTCACTCTGTGATTTTTACTAGGGCTGCCATAACACTGTACACAAGCCAGAACCTTAAACAACAGAAGTATAATGTCTCACAGCTCTGGAGGCCAGAATCCTGAGATCAGGGTGTCCACAAGGCTGCTTCCTTTGAGGCTCTGAGGGAGCAGTCTGTCCCCAGCCTCACTCCCTAGCTTGTGGGTGGCCACCTTCTCCCTGTGTCTCCTCAAACCCTCTTCCTTCTGTGCATGTTTGTGTTCAAATCTTTTCTTATAAGGACACCAGTCATATGGGATTAGGATCCACCCTAATGACCTCATTTTAACTTAACTGACTTCTCTAAAGACCCTGTCTCCAAATAGAGTCACATTCAGAGATCCTGGGAGTTAGGACTTCAGCCTACGGATTTAGGGAAGGGACACAATCCAACTTCTAATAGCCGCCTCATGCCTCTTTCACCATCGAGACCTACAGTCCCCATACCTGGGTCCATCTGTTAGATGTATCTAAACACCTTGGTAAGACCCTTTGTCCCTGCCCCAGAGGGAACCACACCCTGGGTTTAGTGACTATCCCACCCCCAGATTTTCTTCCAGGCTTCTCACTTCTCCTTTTGGTTTCAAAATTGGATCTAAAGTTCCTCTATGTGATATCCAGAATGTTTGTCCTGGCAAGCTCCAGCCTTTACATTTATGAAATATTGTTGCCTCAAAAGCAAGGCTACCTGGACCTGGTTTCTGGCCATTTCCCATGAACAGAAGGCCAAAGGCCTGCAGTAAAAACTGCCTAGTGGGTTGAGACTTTCTGGGGAGAGGTCCAAAAGGCAACTATTTAAGAATTCTTTTCATGTATTTTTTCTTAACTGAGTAGGATCGTACAGAATCAACTCACTAAAAAAGAATTGTCATAAAATCTCACACCATTGACTTGTAAATGGAATTGAATGTGTAGAGTCTACGTAATGACACCATCAAACAGGAAAGAGCTATCACACTCGTATAACGGATGAAAAGCAGCATGAGCACGGCAGGCGAGCCTCCCAGGAGCATTGGCGTTATTCCACTCACTGCGTTTTTATCTCAGTTTCTCTAATTTTTGTTATTTTTTTCCTCGGGTCTTAAGACAAGAGCAGAAAGACTTTTTTTCTCTCCTAACAAATCATCTCATACAGAAGTCAATAATATAAATACTTACGTGGCTGGGGTCAGTGCCTGGGCTTTATTAAAACTGATTTTTCAGAATGTATTTCCATTGTTACTGCAGCTACAAGGAAACCCTCCAATCAGACACTTTGCATCCTAACATCAGCGCCTGCGTGGTACAAGCCCTAAAAATGGAAAACAAAGTGAGGGAGGCGGAGGGGAGATGCTGTGGGCTTCCTGGGATGAGTCCTGCAGGGCCGGTTTCCTTGGGGGCAGCAAGCCCCAGGGGAATTCTCCCTCACTTCCTTTCCAGGAGATTCCCCCAAGCTCCCACACGCACCTTCACGGCTCCTAGATCAAGCTCTGACTCTGCTCGGCCTCATGGTTGCTGGCTACGTAAAATAATCAAAGATGCCCTCGGTGGGAGTCATGCGAGGGCTGAAGGCCAGACCACACACTGGAGAGTCTCAGCACACAGGCAGGACTCTGTGGGTTCGGTTGCCAGGAGCATCTGTTCAGAGAGTGGACACAGTACAGGGCTCATCCCGCATCACACTGTCCTGCCCTGGCAATCACACCCGGTCCTCTCAGGGCCAGAGTCTGGTTTTCTGCAGAAAAAATTAGAGAGTCCACTGGCTAGTTTCTGGGCTGGGCGACCTGGGCCTGTGTCAAGCACAGCCCACTCTCTGCATGCTTCTCCTACCCCTCCTCTTAAATTATTGGGGTTCCTATGATGTGCAAGCTGGGGGACCTGGTTAAGTTTTGTGCTGTGGACTTGTTAAGTAAGACTAGCTTAGGGAAGGACTAAGCCTGTGCTCTGATGGCGTGGGGTCAGCACTCAAATTGCGCAAAACACCAGCCCCTGTGAACTAAGGAAGATCCATAGAGGAAGTCAACTCTTCCCCATGGAAACCAATGCTCATTGTGTTTCTAATGTTCACATCACCAGCTGATAGAGAAGAGAGGTATGAGCGTGCGTGGGAATGGCCGTGAAAACAAACTCCAAAGAAATGCCGCCAACAGCAAGAATCTCTAACCACATGGATCGCATAAAACCAGGGAGGAACGCAAGGAAGGAAAGTGTGTAAGGAACAGCAAAGAAGGAAGGCTCAGCCACAAATCTCTCTCTCTCCCACACACACACACACACACACACACACACACACACAGACACACACACACACCCCGCAAGGGATAACATAATACCCCAACGTATAACCTGCAGACACACTGAGATCAGTCCCCCCTTCCTGCCTTCTCATTCCTAACCATTCTGGTCAGTCTTCCATTTAGCTTAGCTGGCCCTTTCATTATAGTCATGATTTGAACCTTTCTTTATGTGTCAGGATTTAGGGATATTGTTTTCTTTTGTAATTTTCCAACAAGTTGCGAGGGGGAAAAAAGCATACATACCTTAAAAAGAACTTGCAAAGTGAACATTTTTCTTTGTACCCACAATAATCTTTTATTTCTTTTTTTTTTTTTTTTCTTTTGAGATGGAGTCTCACTCTGTCGCCCAGGCTGGAATGCATTGACACGATCTCGGCTCACTGCAAACTCCGCCTCCCGGGTTCACACCATTCTCCTGCCTCAGCCTCCCGAGTAGCTGGGATCACAGGCGCCTGCCACCTCACCCGTCTAATTTTTGTATTTTTAGTAAGACGGGATTTCACCGTGTTAGCCAGGATGGTCTCGATCTCCTGACCTCGTGATCCGCCCGCCTCGGCCTCTCAAAGTGCTGGGATTACAGGTATAAGCCACTGCGCCCAGCCTCTTTTATTTCTATTATAAAGGCAACACTTTTTTGTGCAAAATTTGGAAAATACAGAAAAATATAAAGAAGGTAAAAACCATCCACAATTCTTCCTCCCAGAAATAACCGTAGTTGTATTCTAGAAAATGTATTTGTATGTTTATTATAGTTGATCCAAAAGAACAATCGAGGTAAATATGAATACAATTTTATTGTATGAAGGTGGTTTCACACTGTATGTACTACTGCATATTGTTTTATTTAATGTTATGTTGTGAGAACTTTAATATGGTACTAAGTAGTCTTTGAAAGCATAATTTTTAATAGCTACAAAACATTTTTAATGAGTGTATCACAATTTCTTTTCCCATTTCTCTATTCTTGGGTCTTCAGAAGGTTCCTAATTTTCTCCTGTGAACATGCTCGAATGACTCCCTCTGTACATACATTTTTGAGCACATTTCTGATCATTTCTTCAGGATATTTTCTTAGGCATGAAATTGTTGATCTAAAGAGAGTAAACCTTCCTACGCTGTCTCCTCTCCCACCTGTATGAAAACATCCATTTCACATATTTGCCAAAAACGGAAACAACGCAATTGTCCACTCAAGTAGAATAAACAAACAAGATGCCGTCTGTCTACAGGGCGGAGCATTATTCAGCAATCTAAAGGAACGAAGTTTTCACACCTATTACAACAGGGATGAACCTTAGGATTGTATGCTAAGTAAAAGAAGCCAAACACAAAGGCCACATGTTGCCTGATTCCATTTATGCAAATTGTTTTGAATAGGGACATCTATAAAGATAGAAAGTAGATGAGTAGTTACCAGGGCTGGGGTGGTATCAGACAGTGACTGAATATGGGGATGACACTTTTTTTTTTTGGCTGTGATGGAGACATTCTAAAGCTAGATTGTGGTGATGGTTGCACAATTTTGTAAATTTACTAAAAATCATTGTATTGTACACTTAAAATGAGAGAGTTTTGTGGCATGCAAATTAGACCTCAATACAACTTTCAAAGTCATTTTCACTATGGATTGTTTCAGATTATTTTGGGATCATTCATTGAATTTTCCAAAATCACTATTCCACTAAAATTTGAGGAAGACTTATATTTACACTAATAATTTAGTATCAAGAAAAACAATATGCATTCTTATTTCTTAAACTGTCTTTATGTTACTAGAGTCACATTCTTCATTTTTATTAGCTAAGTCCTTTCTTAAGGTGAGACCACTCACTTTCTTTTGATTAATGTAATTTTTGCCATAAATATTTCCAGCCTATTATTACAGTGTAGAGAAAGTATTTTTATATTTATTTAACCTTCTATCACTTTGCTTAATTTAACTCTTTTAGATTCATTTGGTATTAGAAGCATACAACTGTAGAAACTTCAAAGAGTTACTAGGTCTCTTTCTAATAATAATTCTTCCTTCCCCTACACTGGCCAGACATCCAGCATTAATTAGGAGGATGATGTTGATAACAAATAAAATTGCCTTATTCCTGATTCTAATGAGAATTTTTCCAGCGTGTCACCACTAAGTATAATGTTGACTTTTGTTTCTTTTTAACCTTTTTATTTTGAAATAACTATACATTCACAGGAAGTTGCAAAAATAGTACACAGAGATCCTATGAATCCTCTGCCCAGTTCACCCCGTTGGCTACATCTTATGTAGCTACCCTACAATTTCAAAGCCAGGAAACTGGTACAGATTCAGTACGCAAATAGTTTTGTGTCGTTGGTGGTATGTGTAGATTTCTGTAACCACCACTGCAGACAAGATATGTAACTGCTCCATCATCACAAAGATATCCTTTGTGCTTCCCTTTAAAGTCAAGCCATCCAGCCCCACCATCTCTCAACACTGGCAATCACTGATCTGATCTCCATCTCTTTAATTTGGCTGTTTCAAGAACGTTCTATAAATCATATAGTATGTGACCTTCTGAGATTGGCTTGTTTACTCGCCCCAATTCCTTTGCCAGGCGTGCAAGTTGTTGTCTACGTAAGTCGTTTGTTTTCCCTTATTGCTGTATTATTCTCTGGTATGGACATACCATAGTTTGTTTAATCATGTACCTATTGTTGGTAATTTTCGTGTTTTTAGCTATTGCAAATAAACTTGCTATAAACAACCACTGCAGATTTTTGTGTAGGTATAAGATTTCATTTCTCTGAGATAATCGCCCAGGAGTACGATTGCTAGGAAATATAATAATTATATGTTTCGTTTCTTAAGAAACTGTCGAACTGCTTTCCAGAGTGGCTGTACCACTTGACATTGCACAGCAATATGTGATAAATCTAGTTTCTTTGCATCCTTGCCAGCATTTGGTGTTGCTGTTCTGTTTTATTTTATTTGTTCTAATACGTATGTAGTGATTTCTCATTGTGGTCTTAATTTGCATTTCTTTAATAGCTAATGATGTTGGAAATCTTTTCAAGTACTTATTTGCCCCAGGTACACTCTGTTTAGTAAATGTCTCTTCATGTCTTTTACACATTTTCTAATTGGATTGCTTGATTTTTACTGTTGCGTTCTGAGAGTCCTTTATGTATTCTGGATGTGAGTCCTTTCTCAGACATGTGATTTGCAAATATTTTCTCCCTGTCTGTAGCTTGTCTTTTGATCCTCCTAAGAGGGTCTTTTGCAGAGCAAACCTTTTTGATCTTGATGAAGTCCAATTTACGGATGTTTTCCTTTTACGGATTGTGCTTTTGGTGCCATGTTTAAGAATTCTGCATCAAGTCTTAATCTCGAAAATTTTGAATTGTGCCTTTCTAAAATTTTAGTTTTATTTTTACATTTAAATCTTTTCTCTATTTTGAGTTAATTTTTGTATAAGGTGTGAGGCTCAGGCTGAAGTTTACTTTTTGCCTATGGAAATCCAGTTGTTCCAGTAACATTTGTTGAAAGTGATTCCTCCATTGAACTGCTTTTACGTCTTAGTCAAAAATCAGCTGGGCATATGTTTAGGGGTATTTCTTTTTCTCTGTTCTGTTCCCCTGATCTATGTGTCCATCCTTCCATCAGCACTACACAGTTTAGGTTACTGTCACTATATAAGAAGTATTGAATTCAGGTAGAGTGACCCTTTGAAATGTATTCTTTGTACTCAACATTGTTTTTGCTATTCTAGTTACTTTGCCTTTCCAAACAAATTTCGGAATAATCTTGTCTCTACAAAAAAAACTTGCTTGGTTTTTAATGTAAATTTTATGAAGCCTATACATCAATTTAGTCAATAGATCAATTGACTTCTTTACTACGTTGTCTTCTAATCCATGAACACAGTATCTCTTTCTATTTCGATCTTCTTTGGTTTCTTTTATCAATGTTTTGTAGTTTTCAGAATACAAGCTTGTGCTTTTTTTATTTACATTTATGACTAAGTATTTCATTTGTATTAAGAAACTATAAAAGGAATTATATTTTTCATTTTGCCTTTCAAGTATGTATTGCTAGTATACATAAATACAGTTGATCTTTGTCTGTCGATCTTGTATCCTGAAACTTGTTGAACTCATTGCATATGATTGCAATTATTTTAAATTTGCTTTGGATTTTCATGGCCCATCTTGCTCTATGTTCTAAAGGCCTTGGAAAAGAATGTGTACTCCGCTGGTTTGGGGTGAATTATTTCATAAATATAAATTAGGTCTTGTTGGTTAGTGGTGTTCTTGAGTTCTTTTATATGCTTGCTGGTTTCCTGTTCTTCTACTTTCTGTCTCTATCACCTGGACTACTCTAGGTACCTCATATAAAAGGAATCAGACAGTATGTTTCCCTTTGTGACTGGCTTATTTCACATAGCATGACATCCTCAGGTTTCATTCACATTGAAGCAAGTGTCAGAATTGTCTTTATTTTTAGGGCTGGATAATATTCCACTGACTTGATTAGATTTTGGTGTTTTAGGGTTTTGTCTCTCTCTTTTTTTTTTTTGGTAGAACTTCAGCAGTATAATGGAAGACGTGGAGTTGGCAGTGATCTCCATTCCAACCTGGTCCCCATTCCAACCCCAGCCACTGTGATACTGCATTATGCTTCTATGAAGCCAGGGGATTTTTGTTTTGTTTTGAGACGGAGTTTCACTCTTGTAACCCAGGCTGGAGTACAATGACACAATCTTGGCTCACCGCAACCTCCGTCTCCTGGGTTCAAGCGATTCTCCTGCCTCAGGCTCCCAAGTAGCTGGGATTACAGGTGTGCACCACCATGCCCAGCTAATTGTGTGTGTGTGTGTGTATTATTAGTAGAGACGGGGGTTTCTCCATGCTGGTCATGCTAGTCGCAAACTCCTGACCTCAGGTGATCCACCTGCCTCAGCCTCCCAAAATGCTGGGATTACAGGTGTGAGCCACCAGCCCAGCTGAACCCAGGGTTTTAAAAAAAATAGTCCTGTTACTGAAATCAATTTCACCAAACAATAGAACAATTAAGGAACCAGTAAACTCTGTTTTTGTTACAATGATTGTTTACACTATACAAATCAGATGAGTCATTCTGTTTTGCCAGAAGATAACTTAGAGAAAATAATTTGAAATTCTATATTATTTACATGGTAGACTAAAATAGACCCATCAATTACCATCTACTGAGTTTTTACCTAAGTATAATATTCTTAAAACAACATTGTTGCTATTGCCATTCGGTCTAAGATTTAATTATTGGCTTGTAGAGTGAAAAAATTTAAAAGCCAATCAGTTGAAGGTGTAAAGGAATAAAAAAAATCCAAGAAAAACTATCATTTAACGCTTAATCTACACTTTAATAAAGTCACAAAATACATATTTTCTCTTTTTGACAAATTGAACGTAAAGAAAATAAAAGATCCAGTAAAGAGGAAGAAGAGTGACAAGGAAGGAAGGTCAAAGAACTGGAGAAAGGGTGGAAGGGACGGGGAAAAAGAGGATCTCCCAGGTCTCACCCTGCAATATCAAGTTTCCTTCCAAAAGTGAAGTTACCCTCAGCTGAGAGAACTCCATCCTGGGAAATATACTGGTGGTGAAGGATGAAGTCTCAGTTTTGCGTCAGTGAATGGCCTGGGACTTATAGGTTTAAGCCACCTCATTAATGTGATGTTAACTTTATTTTTGGCATAAGAGTGAAAATTTTTTTTCATTTATTTCTGATGTTCACTTAACAAAGACAGAGTATGAGAAATTTTCCTGAGGTGAGGAGGACATTTGAGGCAGTGTAGACAAAAGACTATTTCTGCTCAAAAGTGCTCAAAAGACTATCCAAGACACAAAGACAGAAGTTAGAGGCCATCGCTGAAATGGAAGAGAGATTTTAAAAGCCCTGATTACCACAGAAACATACACTTGAGGACCTTTCACAGACGTAATTCAATCTGAAAGTCTTTTTCAAGGTTAATGAGTATCAGAGAAAGTTGTAAATTAAATGTTTTTAAAATATAAGCTTGACCACTTTTAATCAAGCTAAAAGAGCTATTTCAATTTTCTATGAAAATGTATGTTAAGATGATCTTAAGTCCAGAATAATTAGAGCATCTAAATTTGCTCAATATACTCTTCCTATTCAGCATTTAGCATGACCATTCTCCATTAATCCTCTGTTAATACTTCATTAATAATCCCAGAACTCATACAATATGACCAAACTCATATAGAGATGACCTTAGAACTCAGGGAATTCATGCCAGAACTGACAACCTTAAGTGGTGTTTGTGTTAGGAAATGAAATGGTAATAAAGTATAGAAGCTATGTGAAAACAGAAATCTATCTTTTCCTTAACTAATTCACCTCCAGCAAGATGAGCTGGTTTTCTAAAATTTTTTCCAGCAGACTGTTTTGCTTCATTCTTGGATGTGTATTTCATTTTGGCTGAATACTCTACACCACCCCTTGCTCCAAGCCACGTTCTAAGAAAAGAAAACTCCAGAAATAAGGGAAGTATCTTCTTAAGTCAGAAACAAGAATTTTCATAACATTAATTTTGTTGCTAGTCCTTGCTTTTTGTAATTGAGATAGCTTCATATAACCTGCAAATAACTTTTGAAATAATAATTCAAAATATTTACAAAACATCACTGCTCAGCCTGGTGGAAGGTAGTCTCTGTAACAGGTAGTAGAGTGCTGTCATCTTATTTATCATACCATGTTGTTGTGAGGATTAAATGAGAAAATACTCATGAAAACACAAAACAGAGTCTAAGCTGGCACCTAACAAGTGCTTAAAAACTTGTTGTTAGTTTGTTTGTTGTTTTGCAGTATTTACCAGGAAGAGGTTTCAGGTCAGTTGGAAAAATACTACTGCACGTATGGGATAGTAGTGCTTATATGTATATATACTCACATACACACACACACACATATGTACATGTACATATATATACACGCATATGTACATACATAAATATATGTACATGTATATATACACACATACATATATATCATATATATGCAAAATAGAATTATATACATGATAGAATGATAAAATTAAGTGCTAAGCTATATACTATAGACAGTATAATCACGACTGAATTCAACTGGATCACTGTACATTGTCTACTATATTGAAGGCACAAGATTGAAGACCATACTGAGATATGATGTGTATGCTATTATATCATGTTATTGCAAAGGTGATGGAGACCACTGAGCATGATCATTGTCAACCAAAGTTTAAATAATGCAAAATCTGCTTCTAGGGTGAATTATTGAATGATCACTGCTAATTTTCCTCTCTCCAGCAAACATTAGAAAAATTCAAAGATTAATGGTTAAAAATAGTTAAGTTGCAAAAGACAGTATTTCATTTACAGAAATGCAAAATAGCTTTTGAAATCAATGTTTCCATCTCCCTTTTTTCAGCTTGTAAACCCATAACACTAAAACACCCTAACTGATTTTATTTCTACACTTTGTTAAAGGGATGTGATCCCAAGCTGGGACCTCATCTGCCCAACGTTTAACCCTCAGAAACCTTTACTAGACTGGGTTTGAACTCACAGAAACAGCAGCTTTTAATGGAAATGCTGACAGACTCTTAAGTATAGCAACGTGAATGGCACCAATGATAATAAATATGAGGAGTGATTCCCAAACCGAAGACAGGCAAATAGTTACCCAGCTGCTACAGAAATAGCAAGATAGAATTAAAAAAAAAAAAAAAAAAAAAAGAGAAAAGAAATTAAATGAAATGGATATTAGCTGGAAACATCTGTGTTCACCACAGAGCAAAATGCATATTCAGCAGCCAGTTTATTGGCTCTTTAGAGGATGTGAATGGTGCATTGTAAATAATGACCCGCCTGTAATAAATTCCCAGTAAAAAAGAGAGGGGCTCGTGTGTTCCTCCCACAATTCACATTTCTGGGTCCCTGCTGTGAGTGATGATTCACAGCAGTCACAAATTCCTGTTTTCAAAATGCTATTGTATACTCCAGGGCTTTCATTAAGTTTTGCACTAGCTGGGGAAATTTAAAACTTAAGAGAGAGAGAAAGAGGGGAGGAGAGCGGCTTTCAGTGGTGACTGCGCTCAGTACTCAGTCTGCAGGGCGCTGATAGATGTGATCAGAGGGTGTGTCTTCCAAAGGACCCGGTTGCCTCCCATCCTTCTTTTTTCTGGAAGTCCATAAGGAAAGGAGAGAGCGGGGACCAGTGACCTCCTTATGTGACTGGAAGGAAAAGAGACAAGAGAAAGGTCTTTGCAGCTGAATTTTGAAAGGCCACTGGGAGACAGCACGTGAATCCAGGGCACTAGAGTTAATGGGTTCCACGAGGAGCCTGCATCTGCCATAACTTTCCAGGGTGCAATGTGCCAAGCGCGTCTTCAGAGTTCTAAAGCTTGGATGGCCCATGAAGATTTAGGATTGTGCTATTACATGTTCAAAATATATCTGTTAAATATACATACTATGCCTGGGGCATCATGTTTGGTCTCAAGGTCATAAATACTTAAAGAGGAAATTGACCAGTCAGGATGGAAATCATTTCCTCTCAGCCCAGGCATCAGTACAAAGAAATGAGCACTGTTGCCCAGCTCAGGGGATTTTGGTGAGTGCATTTGATGTGCCTGATGCTGGTGCCTGGCCTGCTGATGCTGTGCTGGACAGGGCTACTCCCCACGTCAGGCCTTGCCCCTCCAAGAAACAGTTTGATATTCCGTCTGCATCATCTTGGCCAAATGATTGTTCCACAGCTGCAAAGTGCACTAATGAGAAGAGTTGCCAGAGTGTCAGAGATCCCCGTGTTCCACGGTTTTGGGAAGCATGCTGTCTGGGGCTACCTATGCTCACACATTGGGAGGAGACGGGGATGGTCCCAGAGGCTGTCAAAGTGCCAAAACCCGGGCTGGAACCCACCACTGTCTGTGTCTTACCAATTCCCAGTGAAAGCAAGAGGCCCCCAGTAGTACCAAACCCGCGTGTTCAGGTGGAGGAGCCAACAAAGGCACCAGAAAAAGGTGAATTCCATTTAAGAGAACTAGAAGTGTGTTCATCAACAGCAATAGATCACAACAAAGTTTTCGCGATGTGTCTCTTCCTGGGATTCTTAGACCTCCACTCATTCATGTCCAGATAACAAATGTAGTCACATCATTTTCTAACATAAAAGAAAAAGAAACAGTTAATCTAAATTCTTTTTGTGTTTTCTCTTCTCTCTTTCCAAATAAACTAATCCTTTTCAAATAAGTGCACGACTAGGACCAGTGAAATCTTCCTGTTTTGGAAAATAGTCTATTGAACAATCTTCTGTAGAGGTACTAGGATAATTCCCAATAATTTTGTTCTTTGTCAAGGCTTTTTAGGATTTTGCAAGGCAGGATTAAAGGCAAAGAAACAAGAAACCAAGCATGCTTTGTTTTGCACTATGCCAAGCCCTACCTTTTGTAGTCTGCAGGCGGAGTGAGTTGTCAGGGGCACCCAGGACAACCAAGCATGCTGGTTCTCTGTGCTTGGGCAGACAGGGAAGGCCTGAAGTGGGTTCTGGTGGCCTCGCCCACTGCCCTACTGCAACGTGTATAAAGAATGACTGGGGCTGGGCCCAGTGGCTCACTTCTGTAATCCAAGCACTTTGGGAGGCCAAGGTGGGCAGATCACTTGAGGTCAGGAGTTCGAGATCAGCCTGGACCACATGGTGAAACCCCATCTTTACTCAAAATACAAAAATTAGCCAGGCATGGTGGCACATGCCTGTGATCCCAGCTGCTGGGGAGGCTGAGGCGGGAGAGTCACTTGAACCCGGGAGGTGGAGGCTGCAGTAAGCCGAGGTCACACCACTGCACTCCAGCCTGGGTGACAGAGTGGGACTCTCTCTTGAAAAAAAAAAATGACTGGAATGAGGATGAGGTGAACTCCTCAGGGACCATCAGACTGTGGCCTGTGGCAAAATTTAGATAGGTGTGTTTTAAAAAAGAAACATCCTTGTGAAAATGAGTTAAACATTTGAGGAAACAGGAAGATAGATTTGCAATATTTGTTATTGAATGGATCAACAAGACTTTACTGTGCACCTATTATATGCAGTCAGTGTAAGTTTTACAGAAGATTCCAGGTTATTGTTGTGACCTCTGCCCTCTAGGAACACAGAATCTTAGGTTATCTGCATCTTAGCAATTCACTGACACGAAGAAAAGAGTGATGATAAAATATAGGGATTAAAAGAGGATACTATATAATTTTTGAAGCTATAAAAGAAATGGATAAGTAAACTTAGATTACTCTCTAAATTCAAAAACTGCAGCATCAAACTATTTGTTGAATCTGAAAGAATGGCTGAGAAAATAGAAAGTGATATTACTTTGGATAGTAAGTAAACTATGTAGACCAATGACTCCAAGAGGTAATAAAAGCTGAAAACAACTTCAACAACAGAGCAGATCTATTTGAACAACACATCCACATTAGTTTTCTAAGAAAGTCAAAGATTTGGACCTAATCTTGCCCTTTAATTGAACAGGCACTGTTGGATTATCCCACAAGTTGGGTAAACCATGGGTGCTGTGCCCAAATATGTTATGGTTGGTGTCTAGAAAGCAAGCTGGGAATACTCAGAGAACAGCTCTGACCCATGGTTGCAGATTTAGACCCTCCCAGCTGGGACCCTGCTGCATTGATAGTTACCAGAGCAGACATTATAGCAAGCGGGTGTCAGATTGGAAGCAAGATGTCCAATTTTGAATGACAATAAAACAGTCACTGTGGTACATGCTGAAACTCCTAAACTGCCTATGCACACGAATCTATTGCACATATAACACACATGTATATATTTGTCAAGATTCATCCTGAAAGAAGAATAAGAAAGTAAGCCCAGCTTCCAGGTGGACACAATCAACAACTCTTTAAAAATCAAAAGAGAAAACAGTCTTTGTGGTTCCCCTAGGTGAGTACTGGCTTTGTTACTGGTATCTTTTCTAAGACCACACTTATCTACAGACTTCTTGTCTTGACTATATCCGGGTCCCCTTTGCTGCTATGATGCCTACACCACATTTGTGGTTTACAGTCAAATTTTTTAGCCTGTCAGAATGCTCATAATTATTTTAGCTGATTCCTAAAGCAAACTGCTGTTCAGATGAACTAGACCTGCTTGTGGATATTTTTTAAATGCTAAAGCAGCTGTGCCAATTTGTATTACCATCGGCAATGTGTGGAGGTTCTAATTTCTCTGTATCCTCATCAACGCTTGTTATTGTCTATCTTTTTGATTATAGCTATTTTAGAGTATGGGAAGTAGTAGCTCGTTGTGGCTTTGATTTACATTTTCCTGACAATTAATGATGTGGAGCATCTTTTTATGTGCTTGTATCAGTCATTTATCTATCTTCTTTGGAGAAATGTCTGTTCATATCTTTTGCCCGTTTTTAAATTGAATTGTCTTTTTATTATTCAGTTTTTAAAGTTATTTGTGTGTTCTGGATACAAGTCCTTTGTCAGGTATATGATTTGCAAATATTTTCTCTGTTCTGTGGGTCCTTTTCACTTTCTTGATTGTTTCCTTTAAAGCACTAAAGTTTTTAACTTTGATGAAGCCCCCCAAAAAAAAAAATACAAATAAAACATGTTACATATATGGAATAAGTTCAATTAAAAAAAACATACTCATTCAAATACAATGGAACCCTGATTTATTATCAGCTTTCCTGTGGATGGTAGGGTTATAAATAGTATCTGTTTTTACTTTGCTTTTTGCTTTGCTTTGCTTTGTTCTATAAGTTTTCTGTTTCTAAGCTTGAGGACATAGTCTATGTGAAAAGCAATTTTTTTGAAAATTGCTATTATAACTATTATAACAAAATATTGCTATTATAAAGTAAAATATAAAGATATAAAATGAAGACATGTTGAGTATTTTATTTAATTCAAGCAATGAGAGAACCAAAAGGATGTTATAAGTAGTTCTAAAGAGAAGTTAAAAAAAAAAAAGAACAAAGTTTTATAGTGTAATAAAATGTAGGAAGAGATGTCCAAATGGAGGTAAAACTGGTTTTTCCACAGGGAGAAGAGATCATTCCATTGAACCTCTATTGACAGAATTGCGTGTCGGTAAACAAGAATTTATTTCACATTGCTATTAACTACCTACAATTTGCAGGGTTATAAAATAATCCGTGCAGAATAAAGATCTAGTAACTCAGAGTTCCCCTCCATGAGCCTCTAAACTCTAGCGTCTAAACAATCCGTGGTTTTCCACTGAACCACAAATTTTCCCCTACACCATTTAGTTCACCTCTCTTTCCAGAGCTGTAAACTCATTTGGTCAAAAGTAGGCCCACTTAATAAATATTTACTTAAAGAAAGGGTAAATGTATATATTTTATAATTAAAATGGTCCAAATGAAAGTTTTCTTTCAGGGAAGCTCTATTTCTGGACAGTTGATAGAGTTGGGAAATTCCTAAATTTGCCTCCCAGACTGTCATAGTACAGTTGTGCAGGTTGCAGACTGAACAGCAATAGGAAATATCATAAACATGTAATCCATGTAAGTATCACTAAGGTTGTTCAGAACACTGAACAACCTGGAGTCAGGAATAAGAGTGAGGGAACAGAGCAAGGAAAGAAGCCGAGAACACTAGCTCTGAGTCGGGAAGCAAGTTCATTCCACCTGCTATACCTAGGTTGGGACATGGCTGCTTATCCACTGTTTTTTCTTCCCACCATGAACCAACCAGGAGCCAAGGAGGAGCTAGGCAGAAGAAAGTTCCCAAACAGCATAAGCAGATACGTTTTGAGAAAACCTTTTTAGGGTAAAAGAGTCTTTATTGGAGGGAAAAAGAAAAACAGACCGTTGCTTTTTAAAGATCCCTGTCTGAAAAGGACGTGTTGCTGCTTTTGAGAGATGGGGTCTATTACTCATTTCTATTCCCCTTGAAAATAAGCCATTTGTAGACAGTGCTGTTAAAAAGTGCCCACTTTCTTAAGCATCCTGCTCTTTCCAATATGGCCAACTTTCAATACAATTCTTCCAATTAGGATTATATTTCATGGCTAGAAAGGCCACATTCCCTGTAAACCATCAAAACCTCATTCCCTTCCCCTAGCACCTTTGGGCCCAATTATTTCACCACTAGGGTGGAAGCTAAGGGAGCTGTACCGTTTAGCAACTTTCATTACCCTGTTTGTAAACCTCAGCTCTGCTATGAATCTCCAAGGGCACATTGCAGCTTCCAGGGAACAACTTTTGTTGTGTCAATACATGGGGTTCTTTTATCAACTTACAGCCTTCGGGCTCATCACCCAAAAGTTCCTCCTTCGCCTCTCTCACCAGACCTGTCTCAAATATGCATTGTAGAGGGAAATTCTAGTCAGAAAAAGTAATGACCTATCCTTACTCCAAAGCTTGTCGGTAAACAAGAATTATTTCACATTGCTATTAACTACCTACAATTTGCAAGGTTATAAAATAATCCGTGCATAATAAACATCTACTAACTCAGAGTTCCCCTCCATGAGCCTCTAAACTTCTCTAGCATCTAAACAATCCGTGGTTTTCCACTGAACCACAAATGACCTATCCTCACTCCAAAGCTACTGTTAGTCCTCGTCATTGTAGACTATGTCAACTCTTCATAGCTATCTTCCACCAGATCAAACAGGGAGAAGTCTTCCCTTCTTCAGAACTTCAACACATTCTTTATGAGTTTCCAATTTCCAGGAGAGACTAAAACACATTTACCAAGGAAGACCTAAATTTTGCCAAAACTTACCACCAAATCAGAAATTTGAGATAAATAAATCTGAAAAGAACAAAATCTGCTTTAGCAGATTTTTTTTCCATTCTCTCTAATGACCTTTTACTCTGAGCTTCAGTGCAAACCCTCCCTACAAGCAGACATGCAGAGGTGCTGGGAGTGAGATGCTCAAAGGAAAACAGGGAGAAGGACACAGGGGGGCCGGGATGGAGACTGTGCCCTCTCCCTAGGACCCAGGGCTCTGCCTCTCCACTGACCCCATGGACTTTGTTTTCTCCCAAGCAATGACTGTTCCTCCAACCAAAAGTAAATGACAGGCAAGGGCCATCCCAAGAGTGAGTTGAAGGTGAACTATTTAAACCCAATCTTAAAGATTCCTCCTAAAACATATTTTATAGCTACATTAGCAACTTCTGTATCAAACAAAATTCTTTTATATCAAAGATTATTTTAAAAAGTGTGTGTATGCATGTTTCTAGCATTATAAAAACAAATAGATACTGACAAACAAATAATTTCCCTGGGGGAAAAGACCACGGGGATAGTCACACTGTCAGCTGACTTCTCCTGGTCAAAATGGACCAATTCTTTGCTTTGTAATCATCAAATACAACGTTTAAAAAAAAATCTTAAAGCACAAGACTTCACAAGAGGGTAGGAAGTTTTCAGCAGCGATATTTTAGTTTGAAATATCTGAAAGAATTTGGAGTCTGAAAATGAACTTTGAGTGTTAAAGAATCTCTCTCAAATAGTGAGCTAAGCTAAGATTTACTGACTTACTAAAGACCATCCCTCTCCTTTATGTATGGGAGTGTTAATTATGCATATCTTATCCCTCTGCCACCTTTTGTTGTTGGAATGGCAAGGGAGGGGCCAGCAAGGACCTCGTTTTTGTGGGTCATATGTCAGCAGATCAAGAGGTTCTGAATCTGGACCACAAGGAGACCTCCAGCTTGTTGTCAGTACAGAATCAGATTTCAGGAGCCTGGGGATGGCAGGGAGAATGTTTCACATGAGAGAGGCACACTGCTGTCACCACCCTCTGTCCCCACGACAGGAACACTTCCACTCCAGGTCAGGATCTCCACCCCAAGAACTCTGTCAGCCACCAGCCTTCACTTGCTCTATTGCCGCATTCGGATCACGTCCTCACCCAGACCACCTCCATCCCTGAAAGCCTAAATTCAAATGTTCCACCCACTGACCACAACCTTTCCTCCTTTTAGATCATTTGCTCTGACTTTTCCTGTTCTTAACATCTATAAAAGGTCCACTTCTTTGATTACCCTTCCTTCCTCATCTTCTCACCTATGGAGCCTACACAAGGCAGCTATATATATTTGTTTTTATATCATATATATTTCATATATATACCATATATGTTTTTGCATATCATATATTTGTCATATATATACACACATACAATAAAATTTATTTTTTTAAAAAAGCTATTCAGTTTAAGGGTTTGTATTCTTTTTTTAATATTGTATATCCTTTTCTCTTTTTTTACACTTAAAGTCTGGGATACACACGCAGAACATGCAAGTTTGTTACATAGGTATACATGTGCCATGATGATTTGCTGCACCCATCAACCCGTCATCTACATTAGGTATTTCTCCTAATGCATTCCCTTCTCTAGCCCCCCTACCCCCAACAGGCCTTGGTGTGTGATGTTCCCCTCCCTGTGTCCATGTGTTCTCATTGTTCAACTCCCACTTATGAGTGAGAATATGCAGTGTTCAGTTTTCTGCTCCTGTGTTAGTTTGCTGAGAATGATGTTTTCCAGCTTCATCCATGTCCCTGCAAAGGACATTAACTCATTTTTTATGACTGCATAGTATTCCATGGTGTATATGTGCCACATTTTCTTTATCCAGTCTATCACTGATGGGCATTTGGGTTGGTTCCAAGCTTTTGCTATTGTAAATATTGCTGCAATAAACATACGTGTGCATGTGTCTTTATGGTAGAATGATTTATAGTCTTTTGGGTATATACCCAGTAAAGAGATTGCTGGATCAAATGGTATTTCTGGTTCTAGATCCTTGAGGAATCACCACAGTCTTCAACAATGGTTGAACTAATTTACACTCCCACCAACAGTGTAAAAGTTTTCTCCACATCCTCTCCAGTATCTGTTTTTTCCTAACTTTTTAATGATCGCCATTGTAACTAGCGTGAGATGGTATCTCATTCTGGTTTTGATTTGCATTTCTCTAATGACCAGTGACGATGAGCTTTTTTTCATATGTTCGTTGGCTGCATAAATGTCTTATTTTGAGAAGTGTCTGTTCATATCCTTTGCCTACTTTGTGATGGGATTGTTTGGTTTTTTTTCTTGTAAATTTAAGTTCTTTGTAGATTCAGGATATTAGCCCTTTGTCAGATGGATCGATTCCAACAATTTTCTCCCATTCTGTAGGTTGCCTGTTCACTCTGATGATATTTTCTTTTGCTGTGCAGAAGCTCTTTAATTTAGTTAGATCCTATTTGTCAATTTTGGCTTTTGTTGCCGTTGCTTTTGGTGTTTTAGTCATGAAGTCCTTGCCCATGCCTGTGTCCTGAGTGGTATTGCCTAGGTTTTCTTCGAGGGTTTTTACGGTTTTAGGTCTAACAGTTAAGTCTTTAATCCATCTTGAATTAATTTTTGTATAAAGTGTAAGGAAGGGATCCAGTTTCAGCTTTCTACATATGGCTAGCCAGTTTTCCCCATAAAAAATTTGAATCAATTCAGAAATCTGCTTTATCTGTTCTCATAATAGGGCTGTTGACTATTGGAAGAAATCTAACATTTTAATAGAAGTCATTCTAAACACAAATTCTCCAGTCTCACCTACAATCTCAGTGTGGCCTGACAGTTATATTTGGGGTCCGAAAACATGGTAGCAACTCTCAATGTGAAGACAGAAGTACTGTAGGAGAGGTAACCAGTCCAGTTTATAATTAGGTCTAACAGAGTCCACTGGCTACAGCATTTCCCAAGAAATTCATCATTGATCAATTCATTTGTCTTGGGCACAGATTTTAGTTGACTGGTCACAATCAAATGATTCTAGTTATGTCTGGGATTTTTTTCTCTTGATGATTGGGAACTTCCAGTATCCATTAAGTATAAACACTTGGAGTTTCTACACATCTTTCCATTAATGAGTATATATTAAGGAGCTCTGTTTGCCTAGTGCTACACTGAGCATTATGGGCCATTAAAAAAAAAAAAAAACTCATAGTCACAGTCTTTAAAAGTTTATAATCCAGGTGGAGCAATAAAATCAATGTACTTAAAACAGTTGGTAAACAGATTTGGACAAACTCTGTCATATTGATAGTAATTAGGGTAGAAACTTTAAAATTAGAGAGATGGTGTCATAGAGAGGTTTTTGAGGCAGATCAGAATATGAGCTGAGTTTCGCAGGAAGAACGCAATGTAGAACACAGCAAGATGGGAGTACTTGTCTTCATATTTGCACAGTTTCTTTAATTTTGCTCCCCTTTGTGATTTTAAAGCAGAATGCAACAGATGAAACCAGTGAGAATGGGAATTCGGACTGACAATAGAATCCTCAATTCTAATTTATCTGCTGAAAAATGCCTTCAGGATCCATATGAAGTTTTACATAAGTCTCTCTTACCCTAGGTTGTCTGATAATCTTAAAGGGGTCAGACATTCATCCACAGGATTCATATTAAAAGAATATGAATCCTTTGACATTTGTATCAAATCCACAGGATTCAAGTGCACCTTGGGAATTTTCATCATGTCTCCTGTGTGTGCTCAGCCCAGGATGAAAGTCAGAACTGAACAAGGAGATTAGGAGAAGAGGTGTGTGAGCTCTCAGCCCCTCACATTCTCACTACATCCCAGATATGAGCATGGCCCCAGTCAGTTTCCAGTATCAACAGTGAAAGGAAACTTCCAAGTCTGATTTCCACAGAGGAGTGAAATATCTCTTCTTTGCTTTGGGAGGTATTCCACCTTTAGTAATAGAGCGGATATCACTGAACCCCACAGACACAACTTTATTTTTAAATAAATCTCTTATACCAAAATATATCTATGCTTAAATTAGAATCCCTTTGTATGTCTGAATGTTACATTCTGTTAAAAGGGCAGGAAAGTACATGGTGTGACTCGCTTTCAATTCTTAAAACATTTGATAAAAGTGTTCTCTCCCTGACTTTATGTAATTTTATAAGCTTTGGTAAGTTATTTACAATACAACTGTATTGATCACTTTGGGCTTCTTATTTTTGGAATACAATCCACTCTTAAACTAATGACTACAAAATATCATCAAAGTAGGTGATAGCTCTTGCAACTAAGAAAAAGAAAACTATTGATTAATGATCACTTGTAACAATAGAGTCATATTTTGTTTTCATTATTTCAGTTTAGTTTGATTATTTTGGTTGTTTGCTTACCATTTTATTCATCTTCTATTATTATTGGTTTTACAGAAACTTAGAAAAGAGAGAAAATGCAATAATCAATTCTGAAGTCTATAGAGGAAGAATGATTGGAAATATTATATTGACAAAAGAGGAACAGATCCATTTTCTGAAGATATGCTTAGTTCCCATGTGCAGCTTGTAGGGATCTAAGATTATTGCAAATGAAGTAGATATTATACATAAAATTATGCCATACATGTCCTTAGAATTAATAAAATCCAGAGCCTCGAACAAAATAGGTTATTAAAATAGGTTGTAAAACTTTAGTGAGAAAAAATAGCAAAATAACGACATAGGAATAGACAGATCAATACTCTTCATTTAAAAAACCTGTAAATATGATACTTACACAACTCAAGGAGTTAGGTACTTATTGACATGAAAACCTAAAGTTGTGTCCATGTACTCTGCATGTACAGTGTAACTCCGTTTCAGTAAGTATGTGTGCGTGTGTTTGCAGGTGTAGGCATGCAGGTGAGCACATATGTGTGTGATTATACAGAGAGGTCCGGAAGAATGTCTCCCTGGCTGTCCACAGTGGTCATCTCATGGCAGCAGAGTCTCACATGTGATATATTTTAATCTCACATATTGCTTTTTGCTTCTCTGTATTGTTTGAAGTTTTGAACCATTACATATTTTTAGCAAACAGGCTGAAGTTACTTCCAATGGAAGAAAAAACAAAGGTCAACAAAATATTTCATGTAATGTCCCTCATCAGCTCCCAAGCTTCAGATTTTGAGCATGGCTGTTGTTCTTGCTCTGTGCATTCCTTCTTCTCTTCCTTGGTGTAACCCTCATGAACCCTAGGTGGAGGGTGAAGGATCATGAATACTATTCTTTGTAACTCAAACTTTGGCTTCAACAATAATATAACGATCATAGATGTAATGGTGTGGCCTTTATATAATTTTTAAATGAGGGATTTAGGATTAATTTAGTGCCTCTTCACCCTTGAAATAAATGAAAATAGAAATCCAGATGTGGGACTAGGGTGGAGGGCTTCAACTTTAGACCCACTGTATGCTGGATGATCACAGCTCAGCTTCTCCATGCAATTCTCCATAGGCCCAAGGTTAAAGCTGCTGATAATAACTCACAGGGAAGAGGATGCATGAACAGAGAAGAGAATAAGGGGAAATAATTGCTAGAATAATACTAGCAAAGTTTACCTTAATTTGGGACATGGCTGGATTTAGGCCCTATTTACAATTAATAAATTAGGCAAAATGGGCTCATAAAAATAGAAACTCATTAAGAACAAGAAAAAAACCATACTTCCCACATATTGTGAAGGTTGTTCTCTGAACACGGGTACCCTGGGGAGGAGAGGTGGGGGCTGAAATAGAGCCTCTCGCTGTCTTCAGTGAGCAGAGCACCCTGTTGCTATTGTGGCAACGCCCACATTGTAGAGGGAGGACTGCCCCTGTCCAGTTTCCACCAATGTGAGCAGCTGTCATTTTCTAATGACATTTTGCGACTCAGCAGCCCTGATTCTCCTATTTCCAGAATAATGCAAGGACAAGACGATAAGTTAATCAGTTAAGAACTGGAAAGGAAATTTCTAGGATGAGGTGGAAAACTTATTCTCATCCTCCATTGGCAATTATGTGCTATCACATAAGAGTGGATGCCAACAAAATCCCAAAGGAAGTGGAAGAAAAGCACTTCTGGGGTGGAAGGTTTATTTGCGAATAACTTAAAATTTATATTCAGTTGTTTAAACCAGTTCTGCTTTCTTCACAGAAGCTAGTGGATATCTCTATTTTACCTATGAAACCATTGTAAAATTAGTCAGTATGTAATTAAAATAATTCCTGGAAAAAGGCATAATGAGGAAATTATGGAGGGAAATACAGGTAGCAGAAAGGAACTCAAAATTATGGCAGATTGTCCAAAATGCCAGGGCTGTGCCCATACCAGGCTCCGGCTGTGTGCATGACACACAAGAACAAGGGAGAACCTGTGGGTGAGTGTGTGTGCCGTGATACAGGAGTGGATTTGTGGGACTGTGAACAAAGTGCTAACAGAATTGTCATGGTATCTTAATGTTCCCCTCTTTAATATGCAAAATAACACTACTCTTTAGCTTTCTACGGAAGTCCTAATCATAAAGTAATATTTATGGTTCTCCTCTAAATTCTTCAATTTCACATTTTTACATAGAACACAACTCAGTATTATGATATAAAAGTGAAAATCTAGAAATTTCAGAAAGATGAAAATTTTTAGTAGTAATAAATGAGTTGTTTAATGCTAAGAAGATGTGTAATACAATACAGACCAAGTTCTGTTTTTATAATCAAAGTAATACAAGTTGAATACTGTGTAACTAGCTTGCAGAAACTTTTGGTGGGAAAAAACCCAAAGTGTTATAATTGCCTTTAAGTTTGTGAGAAATACAAGAAGTTATCATAAACCAAAATAAAAATCATTTTTAAGCAATATAGTCAATGCATCATAGGAGACAAAAACATAAAAAGAGTAACAAATAATTTAAAATATATATTTAAGAAAAAGGAGAGTACTCTTATTGGTTCTTTTCCAAATAAGAGTACAAAAGGTTAAGTGTATATTTTTTGAATATGCATTTAAAAATAACACTTGACAATATTTTATTAAGATCTTGCAAAAAAATGTATGTAGACTGATCCAATAGCTTACATAAGACTTTATCTTTCTGGTTGAAAATTACACTTAGAACAATTTGTCAAACAAATTTCCAGGAATAGTAAAACACATGCAAGAAAGAAATTAATATCATGCATCTCAGCATCAGTTAAGAGTTGCATAGATCAAAGATTCGTTCTCGTGCCATGAAGGTCTGACTTTGACTTTTAAACAAGATGAGAGTGGGAACCACATGATAAGACAAAAGCATGAATAGCTAATTTCTAAGGATTTTATCAGATTATAAATAAAGCTCATTGTAGTGTAAGGGATCCCCAAACAGTTGCGCTGGAGTTTGCAGGCATACAGATAAGCATACGTGACACAGAGACTGTGGTTCCCTGTTACTTCTTTTCCATAAACGATACTGTTCTCCTTTAATTCTTCCTAAAGCATAAATGAATAGTCCATATTTTTAAATGGATGGCAAGCAAATTCTCAGTTATATCAACTGCAGTAATTAATACATTTTACTGCTTTCTGGCATTTAATTATAGAAAGCACCACTGTGCCTTGTTGAGGACATTTTAAACTTTTTAGTGTGCTGAAAATGGCATTAACTCTTTATTCTTATTACACACAATTTTAGACAGAGTACCTTCAAGAGGGTCCTGTCTATTCTCCAAGATTAGATGGAGCATAAAAGATAGACAGGCATGTATTTTATCAGAAAATATTCCAAACTTAGAAAAAAAATTGTGTGGGGAAAAGAAATACCAATAAAAATTTATGAGTGAAACAACCTGGCTTTTGAAATCATGTGGAGATTAGGGCTTGTGTTTGCTTCTAAATCAACCTTTATTTCCTTACCCAGTCATGGAGTTTAACATCATAATTGTCAATTCCATTAGTTCCTAAAGCCTAGGACCATGATGTAGAATGAACCAGTTGTTCAAATGCCTTGGTGTTGCCTTTACAAGTCTTTAACACCTAAACCAAGAGGGCTGTGGCCACCTTCATAAGTAGGTAAGTTGCTTTATTCAGCATAAGGGTGTCACTTTATTTAGTGACAGAGTCGAGAATGTGATCCTGGGACTGACCAGGATGGATAATTCCACCAAAGTGGTTGAAGTATTCTTAGGCATCTAAAGGTAGATGGAGACTAAGGAAAGGAAGACTAACAAAACTGATGCTGGGGTGGTAGAGGGCAGAAAAGAAAAGACTTCCAATACTGACATTTTTGAAAAAGAGAGTCAAATCTGCTATTATTAATGTAGAACTATTTTGTCAATGAGACACCCCAAATTTTCAGAAATGTGTATTTCTCAACAGCTATAATAATGATGAACCTCTTGTGAAGGGATGGTATTTGTTCCCAAGTTCAGATTTTAGCAAGATATTATGTTGTCAGTATTTTCCAGCAATAGAAAATTACTCTCTTTGATCTAGATATTTAGGCATCTGATAGAGAATAAGTATTTCTCTTGCATTCAGAGACTTAACCTTGTACAAGGAAAGCTAAGCTAGAAAATCAAATAACTTTAAAAATATTTAACAACATAGGAAAGTTAAATTCAATTTAAAAACAATGAACATTATAAGGTAACATTTCAATGTGTATCTCACTGTGTATCAAATTTGTGGCACAGGCACTGATATTGTTTCGCTTTGTGTCCCCACGCAAATCTCATCTCAAACTGTAATCCCCATGTGTCAAGGGAGGGAACTGGTGGGAGGTGATTGAATCATGAGGTTGGATTCCCCCATGCTGTTCTTATGGCAGTGAGTTCTCATGAGATCTTTTGGTTTTATAAGGGGACATTTCCCCTGCCCTTCTCTCTTTCCTGCTGTCTTGTGAAGAAGGCACTGGCTTCTCCTTCATCTTCCATGACAATTGTAAGTGTCCTAAGGCCTCCCCAGCCATGAGAAACTGTGAGTCAATTAAACCTCTTTCCTTTATAAATTACCCAGTCTCTGGCGGTTCTTTATAGCAGTGTGAAAATGGACTAATACAGCCACACCTTTTCTGTGTGGCTATTACAGGTGGCTTCCCTTTTATGGCCATGATGGAGTAATAGGGACTGGATTTTCCCTCCTATCTGAAACAACTGAAAAAAACTGGACACAGTTTAGAAATTGACTATTCTGGAAACACTGGACATCATCTGGTAGCAAAGGACACTGACCTCTGTGAAGTGGGAAACCAAGTGACAGACCCTACAGTTGTCCAGTTTACTGCCTGGAGACAGTCTCCAGGCAGTCATTCACGGTAAGGGAGGGAAGGGGAGCCCAACAGGTGATAAGCCAGGGAGATCAAAGAGACTGTATTAGTTCCCTAATGTTGTGGTAACAAATTACCATAAATTTACTGCCTTAAAAAAAACACAAATTTATCATCTACAATTCTGGAAGTAGGAAGTCGAAAATGTATCAGCAGGCCTGTGTTCCTCCCAGGGACCCCCAGGAAGCACCTGTTTTCCTGTCCTTTGCAGCTTCTAGCGGGTTCCTGCATTCCTTTTCTCTTGGCCTCTTCCTCCATCTCGTAAACCAGCAGCATAGCACCTTCTAATCCATTTCTCTGTCTCTGACTCTCCAGCCTCTCTCCCTCTTACAAGGACCCATAGTATTATATTGGGCTCACCCAGAGAATCCAAGATAATCTCCTCATCTTAAGATCCTTAATTTAGTCACATTTACAAAGTGCTTTTTTTGTTATTTAAGGTAAAATATTTACAGGCTCCCGGGTTTAGGATGTGGACATTTTTGCATGGTAAAGGAGAGTGTGGCTATTATTTAGCCTATCACAGAAACCAAAGCATCTACAGTTTGTAGGCACAGGACCAGAGGAAACAGAACATGGAAGGTCGCAGAGTGAGAGCCCTACAGATCTGAGGGGGCCCTGCAAGTATGCAGCAGAAAAGTCTTCTTGAGTATTCAAGTAAGTGATGATCAGTGCCTGCATGTGAGGAAACTTTCCAAAACTGAAGGGGAAATCAATAGAATAAGAGAGAATAAGCCTAGGGGCTCACACAGAGTTGAGAGTAGTATCTGCACCTGTCAGCCTAAGAAGAAATATCTTAATTCAACGACATTGGGGAGAGTAGTTAGAAGGGTTTGCCTCAGTAGTAAGGCAAAATTGACCCTAGATTAAACACATCACTACCCTAGTCCTCCTAATCAAAGCTTAAAAGCAAGATTCATAAAGATAAAAGTAATTCCAGTAGCTCACCTCCCAGAACAAAGGTCCTGAATTTTTTTTTTGGAATAAAGAAATATCCAGTAGCCAAAGACAAAACAAACAAACAAACAAAACAAAAAAACAAAAACAAAAAAAACCCAAAAAAACAAAAAATCCCATCAGAATGAAAGGCATCCAATAAAAAGTTCCCAGGTGTGCAGAGAATAAGAAACACACAGCCCACAATCAGGAGAAAGCCCATCAAGAAAAACTAATCCAGAAATTATTCAGATGATAGAGTCAGTAGATAAGAATATTAAAACAATAATTAAAATTTTATCCCATGTACTCAGGATATTACAGGAAAAATTAAACATCTGAAGTTGAGACATGAACGATGTGAAAAAGAGGTAAATTAAACTGCTAGAGATGAAAACATATTACCTGAGATTAAAAATACACTGAATAGGTTTAACAACATATCACATGAAGAAGAAAAGATTAGTGAACTTGAAGACATAGCAATAGAAACTATCTAAAATGAAACACAGAGAAAAAATAATTTAAAAACAAGAAAAGAGTTGTGAGTTGTGAGACAACCTCAAGTGGCCTAAGATTTGTGTAATTTCAGTTCCCAAAGAGATGGTGAGGAGTGAAGAAAAAATATTTGAAAAAATAATGGATGAAAATTTTCCAAATTTGACACACATTATAAACCTATAGACCCAAGAATCTGAGAAAACCCAAGCAAATACAGCAAGGCACATCATCACCCAATTACTTAAAACCAGAGATAAAGTTTTCAAATGAGACAGACAAAAATGTCACATTACATAAATAAGAACAAAAATAAAGATGACAGCAGATTTCTCACTGACAACAATGCAAGCTGGAAGACAGTGGAATAGCATCTTCAGAATACTGAAGGTTAAAAGTGTCAACCTAGGGTTCTTAGTGAAAATATATTTCAAAAACTTTTTTAGTTATTATATTGTTGGTGGTAGATTTTGCATTGTTATTCTGAAGCTTTTGTGTGTGTATGTCAGATAAAGCAAGTAAGGAATTATGTTGTTGTCATTAAGAACTGGAACTGTCAACACAGGCTGAAAGAGGTATAGATGCTGCCCATGAGGTTGAGTGAGAACACTGTACTACTGAACTTAAATTGGAAGTATTAATGAGAGCTCATGATATATTTTGTTAAGAAAATACATGTTTATAGCTATGTTCACCCCAAAAGGATTAGATCAATAGAATAGAATTAAGAATCCAGAAAAAAAAAAATACATCTGTAGTCAATTTATTTTTAACAATTATGACAAGACTGTGCAAAGGGGAAAGGATAGCCTTTTCAAAACATTGTGCTGGAAGAGCTGGATATCCACATGCAAAAGCATTAGTTTGGATCCCTGCTTCATAACATATAACAAAAATTGACACAAAATGAATCAAAGACCTTATTGTAAGAGCTAAAACTATACAACCTTTAGAAAAAAACAGGCATAAATCTTCATGACCTTGTATTAAGCAATGGTTTCTTAGATATTGCACCAAAAACATCAGTATCTTAAGAAAACGTAAATAATAGACTTAATCAAAATTTAAAACTTCTGTGCTTTAAAAGACACACAAGAAAGTGAAAGGACAATTGATAGAATGGGAGAAAACATTTGCAAATTCTGTGTCTGATAACAATTTATAACTTAAAATATCAATGCTGATCAAGGGTATCCAGAATATACAAAAAAGCTCTAATAATTCAATAATAAAAAGACAAGTCCCTAAGGAAAATATAGAACTGATCAATAATGACATAAGAGATTTAACATCATCAGCCATCAGAAAATGTAAACCAAAACCACAATGAGATACCACTTTACACACACGGGGATAGCTAGAATAACAGAAAATCATGCAAAATAAATGTTGGTGAGGATGTGGAAAAGCTAGAACATTTGTCCATTGCTGATGGAAATGTAAAATGGTGCAGCCACTGTTGAAAAAGGTGTGGCAGTTCCTCAATAAGTTAAACATAGAATTACCATATGACTCAATAGTTTCACTCTTAGGTATACACCCTAATAATTGGAAACAGGTGTTCAAACTAAAGTCTCTACACAAATGTCACAGCAGCAGTCATTACAACAGCCAAAAACTCAAAGCAACCCAAATGTCCATCAGCTGATGAATAAACAAAATATGAAACACAGTACACGGAATCCTTCTTAAGCTATGAAAAGGATGGAAGTTCTGATACATGCTGCAGTATGGATGAACCTTCAAAACATTATGCTAAGTGAAAGAAGGCAGACGCAAAAGGCTATATGTGGTATGATTTCATCCATATGAAGTATCCAGAGGTGGCCAATTCACAGAGATAAAGCATATCTGTGATTCTCAGGGCCAGAGGGGGATAGGAATGGGAAGCGATTGCTTAATGCTTGCAGAGCTTCCTTTTAGAGAGATAAAAAGTTTTGGAATTAGATAGCCGAGATTGTTGCAAAACATCGTGTATGTCACTAACCGAAATTTTAAAATAGATATTTCAGCACAAAAACGTTGTAGACGACAGTAAACAGTGAATGTTATAATTCCTCTACAAGTTCAAAACTATCTGGAGTGGGGAAGTAGGTAGAAGACATGGATGAACTGAGTTGCATCACAACTTGATAATTGTTGAAGATAAATGATAAACATGGAGTTTTTTACACAATTCTATTTTGATTAGGTTTAAATATATTAATAATCAGAAATATAATCAAATATACAGACACTTTAAAGATTGTATCAAGGAATCAGTAGATTTTGTTGATTCTTGTTAACAGAACAATTAATGAAGACTAGGTCCTTGGGAAACAAGTTGCACGAGCTGTGACTGTAACATAATTTTATGTGTAGTTGGATAGGCTGCTTTTTCCAATTATATGGTATTATTTGACAATGTCATAGAATTAAGTTTAGAAGGACAAGATCATTAGCATAGTTGCCAAGTGAATAATAGTTTTAGAAATGATGGTATAAGCATAGATGCCTAAAAATTATCCAAGGCTTGTCTCAGTGCCTCATACGACGAACTCTCAATATGAGGTTGCTTATTAAATTAATGAATGCTCCAATATCTGCACTTGGCCATATACCTCATAGGACTGTTGTGAGTAATTGAATGTCGTTAATTTGAGGGAATGTAAATTTCCTTATGGGGGAAGATAACAACTGCTTTAAGTGTTTTGAATCAATTAATTGATTTCCAAAACAAAAACGGTGCTTTTCAAAACAGCTGACAAACTAGTTAGGTCACAATAAATTGTTAGACTAATTGTTTGTAATATCATATCAATCTGAATGTGTGGAACTAACCAGTTGCTGCGTGTCATGTAGCTATGACCTGAGGTTGTAATTTATATCTTAAAATATCAATGCTGATCAGTTCATCTAATTTGGAGGCAAAAAAACTGTTGTCCATTACAAATTAAGTATTATTTGACAATGTCACAATTAAAAGTATTTTAAAATTAAGTATTATTTGACAATTATTGTCAAATAAAAACTATTATTTGACAATAATAATTGGGTTATTGACAATAACCCTAATGCTATTATTATTGTTAGATAATTGTCAAATAATACTTCTACCTACTTACCCTAAATTAAATCAACTCATCTCCCTATTTTCCCTATTTTGATTTATACTTCTTTCTTTCTTTTCTTTTCTTTTCTTTCTTTCTTTCTTTCTTTCTTTTTTTTTTTTTTTTTTTTTTTTTTTTTTTTTTTTTTTTTTTTTTTGACACAGTCTCTCTCTCCCTGTGGCCCAGGCTGGAGTGCAGTGGGGCCATCTCAGCTCACTGCAATCTTCGCCTCGGGAGTTCAAGCAATTCCCCTTCCTCAGCCTCCCTAGTAGCTGGGACAGCAAGCAGCAGCCACTATGTCAGGCTAATTTTTATATTTTTACTAGAGAGGAGGTTTCTCCATGTTGCCCAGGCTGGTCTCAAACTCATGACTTCAGGGGATCCATCCACCTCACTCTCCCAAAGTGCTGGGATTACAGGCCTATTTTGATATTTATTTCTATAGCCCAGCAAATCATTCAAAGCTTGAGGGTCCTTATTATGGCTACAGCTCCACCTGTTTGTTCCCTCTCCAGCCGGCCACTTTGACTGAATGGCTGTGCTTGGTCCCTGATGATGCCATGTGAGAGTTCATAGGACGCTAGGTAAGCAGCCAGGAGCCAGCTTGCTTCAACACAGGGAAAAATCACCCCTGTAACCTCAGCCCAGCCTGCTGGCTACAGCCCGTTTGCTCCCGTGCCTGCCTCCCTCAAAGCGTCCACCCGCTTTCCGGTTCTAGTCACTCTCTAGTACTTCCCAGTTACATCCCACGGTTTCCGGAACAGTGTGTCTAGGGCCGCCTCTAGGGCTTCCCACTTACATCCGTGGTTTCCAGAACAGGGTGTCTATGGCCACCTCTAGGGCTTCCCACTTACATCCCGCGGTTTCCGGAACAGTGTGTCTATGGCCACCTCTAGGGCTTCCCACTTACATCCGTGGTTTCCAGAACAGGGTGTCTATGGCCACCTCTAGGGCTTCCCACTTACATCCCGCGGTTTCCGGAACAGTGTGTCTAGGGCCGCCTCTAGGGCTTCCCACTTACATCCGTGGTTTCCGGAACAGTGTGTCTAGGGCCGCCTCTAGGGCTTCCCACTTACATCCGTGGTTTCCGGAACAGGGTGTCTATGGCCACCTCTAGGGCTTCCCACTTACATCCCGCGGTTTCCGGAACAGTGTGTCTATGGCTGCCTCTCGCTTCCAGGCAGCCGGGATTATTTTCCCTCTCTCCTTTCGTTCGCTGTTTACACGGCCTTCAGAATTACTAGGGATTTCTTTTTATCACTCAGGATCCAAATCATTTATCTTAAGAAGATAGAAACTAATTCTTACACACTGTGATGGCCAACTTAGATGAACTAGATAACTTGCATGATTATAATGATAAGAACATTCAGAAGTTAGATGAGGAAAGCCGCGTGTTCCCCCTCCATTTCACCTGAGATGTGACTGTCTGGGGAAACGGCCACAGCTGGAGCACGCGTGAGACACGTACAGAGGACGAGGCCCCGTGGAATTGTCTAGCACACCCCGACCTGGTCCTGTGGTCCAAGGCCGAGCTCCACACTCCTACAGGCGTCATTAGCCTCTCATCAGCCACCATCAGGCCCAAGGATGGCAGCAGATAGGGTCGCCAGCCAGTTTCTGCTCCAGAAACAACATTAGACTCACAGCACAATTTACTGGATGGTTCTTTTCCATTTTCGCCGAAGAAAATGTGGCTAATGCCTTCCAAAGGAGGAAAAGGAAAATGAAACTAGCAACAAAAGGTCCTGTTGGCTACAATTATATTAGGTGAAGAAATAGTGAGTATGTGTTTGTTTTTACCCGCTGTTTAGTAGAGCTATTTTCACACACACACACATATAAATACATTGTTGAATTTTAGTACAGTACTTTAACATGATTTGGTTATACTAAAAATAAAATCTTTTCTTTTCCATATTTCATTGTGGTACAATTTCCTGTCTCAAAGAAATATGGAAACTTTTACTTGGAAGATATATAGTTAGAATTTCCTGTAATACTGAATTAGCTCCAGTCAAAATGAACTATTTTACACTGCCATTATTACTCATTTACCAAAAATACTTTGTTCTGGGTTTAATATTTTCTTAATACTTTTAACTTTCCAAAGCACTTTCTCATCAAATATCGTTTTTGGCCTTACAATAAGCCTGAGTTAGGTTCACCCGATATCTAACTAGATTTTTTTAAGCAACAGAAGCGAATGTCATTTGTTTATGATGCCTATGTATGCCTTGACACTTTAAAAAATAATTCAGTAGAAAAATCACATTAAAAATCACATAAAAGACTTTTAATACCATACCTTGACAATAGATATGTCCATGCAAAGCTATGAGACTCAATTACAGTTTTATTATGATCTGATTATGATGTCAATGTAAATTTCTAAAACGCTCTATCCAACTGTAATTTCAAGACAGTTTCATTGCATTAAGAAACAAAACAGTCAACATAGCATTGCATTAATTTGGGGAGTTTTGACAGAAAGCTATAAAACAAAGGAATGTGACAAATCAAGTCAACCTAAAATTTGGCTTCCCTGAGAGTGGAGAGTATTATTGAAGCTCATAATTCCAAATATAGAGACCAGTGGGCGATGCCAAATGGAGCCTGGCGAACTTGGGCACAACTGGCTGGAATTAATTAACTTGCCATCTAGGAGCCTCACGTTGCTGACTTTCTGTATTGCTGGATCCGGTTCACACAGTGATATGTAGCCCTTTCCTGCTGCCCCACTATTGAAGCCAAGGGGGAGTGCTGCTGGCGGGTATTCCTTTCTCTACTTTGTTTTTTTTTTTTTTCTTCTTCTTCTTTTTTTCCCCCAACCCTGTGTATTTATGGGGTTTTTAAATACTATCTTTTCCTGTTTACCATATGTCAAATTCTACATGAACTGATAAAAACATGCAAAGGCCTTATCACTCTAATCTCCTAAAATAGACTTGCTTCCCTCCTACCTCCTACACTTCATCAAGCCTTAACTACTAATTACTAAAATCTAAAATGCTCGTCTGACCGAACTGCACTATGTGTCCATTTTTAAAGACCTCAGTTCCATTATCCTCACTGATATGGGCACCCAGGAAAAAACAAAAACGAAAACAAACCCAAAAAAATCCCTGTTTGTATTTTTCCATGATGCAGCTACTCAGCTCTGGGACAGTTCAGTATAATGATTACTCCCCTCTCAAATATAATATGCTTTCTTTAAAACAAGCTAGCACCCTCCTTGCTACTGGAGCTCTGCTGCCTGGATTGACACCACAGCAGCCGCCTTCATCAGAGCCTGCTGTGATGCTCCCAACTCCTCACTCCAGGGAGTGCTTCCCTGCTTGATGCTGGTAGCAGATTAAAGCTGTTCTAATTTTCCATCCAAGCCAAATAGATGCATAAGCAAGCTGTTAGATTGTCTCAGGATCAGCACAGTACACCAGCCTCATGCTTTTTCAGAGCTCCACTGCAGTTAGCATATCGGTGAACATTTGCAAGTGAAATCATATGGGGAGGAGAGAGGAGGGAGGAAGTGGAAGACAGAGGTAGGAGAACACCACTCCCAAAGCCAAATGCAGATCCCTGCTGAAGTGGCAGTGAAAAGTCAAAAGGCACTCTACCAGAATTTAGTGAAAAACACGTGCAGTAAACACTGAAAAGTACCGCTTATTGAGAAAAAGGAAGAGAGAAGCATGGAGGATCATCTCCTTGCATTTATAGTAAAAAAACAATTTGTCATGCTCTGTTCCGCGTAAGACTCTCTGTCCGAACAGACAAAGGAGAAAACAGAATTGTAAGGCAGCTCGGTCATTACAGGCTGAAAGCAACTAAGGCCTATGTTCTGTGAGCCAGTCGCAGGTCACTACAGATGCCCACCTGGGATTTGGGGTTGGCAGTCCAATTTGAATTTATCTCCCAACCCCTTACTCAAATAAAGCTCATGATGGAATTGCCAGTAAAGATAGCAGTCAGTTATGTAAATGAGATAAAGTGTCCATTGCACGATATGAATTTGGATGTGACACATTGCCAGATTTGGAGAAAAAAGTAAGAACCAACATGGTAAAATGCAGAAAGGCACAGAAAGTTTAAATCAACAGAAACATAAGAAACATGCCTGCAGCTCAAAGTGCTGAATAAATGGGGTGAAGATGAGGGAGAGATAATTACATGCCTTGTTAGAACTAGTTTTTATCATCATTGTCTTAAACATTTATAATAAAAGCCCAGGTGCACGAAGCATTCTGCTGAGTGTGTTACAGAGCAAGACACACAGATACTCTTTATCCCTTGCAAGACTCTCTACAGAGAGAGCTGGGAATAGAATGCACACAAATGCTATTCCTGACAAAAAAGGCTCACCAAATCATTGACTGTGGGGCTTCCCACGATGAGATTTCTCGTGCACATGCAATATGCACTCCTAAACAAAATGTGAGCATAACATTTTAAAAGGAGACCCTGCCTACAAAGACTGCACACTAAAAAAACAAATGTGAAAGTATTCTATAAATGAAAGAAATGAATATATATTAGCCTTAGTGGGTAGAAATGTGTACCCTTTCCCACAAAATATGCTGAAATGCTAACCTGGGATACCTGTGAATGTGATCTTATTTGGAAATAGGGTCACTGCAGTGAAGTCAAGGTAAGAGGAAGTCGTGCTGGAGTAGGGTGGGCCTTATTGAAAGATTGAAAGAGAAAGACACGCAGACACAGAGAGAAGACAGCCATGTGATGGCAGAGACAGAGGTTGGGAGGATGCAGCCACAGGCCATTGCGGAGCATTGCTGGGAGCCACCAGGAGTTGAGTGAGAGGCAAGAAGTGTTCCCCAGAGCCATAGGAGGAGGACACCCCTGATGGTACTTTGGTTTCAGACTCTCAGCCTCCAAAACTGTAAGGATACATTTCTTTAGTTTTAAGCCACCCAGGTTGTGATACATTGTTATGGCAGCCCTGGGAAGCAAATGTGTTTAGTAAAGTCAGATCTGCCCTAATTTGATTTCAAATTTCAAAACAGCTTTGCAAATTTTACTCTGTGTATACAAAGTATTTCAACTGCAGTAAATGTCTGACCTTATAATTTAAAAATTGCATTCCAGTGCAAGTGATGGCCTGAGTGCAGGTTTTCCATGACAAGTTAGCTTTTTACTTCCTCTTCTCTCAAGTATCCCGTGCCACCAAGATATCCGTCCCAAAATAGGCCAGTGCCACCCAATGAGCCATCGCCATGCCCATCTCCTGAATGAGGTTTGCCCTAGCTTTGCCATGATCCTCCCCACAGAACTTCGGCTCAAGTTCATTCTTCTCATTCTCCTATCTGATAGCTTCATCCTTAGAAGCTCCTTTTCATTTTTGTCCCTCCTGTCTAGCTGCCAATGCTAGCAAGGATGTAGTGAAATTTAAATCTCTCAAAATTCTGAAAAGATGTGAGTTGGTTTCTTTCTGCAAATCAGTAAGATGATGCAAGAGCTTTAAATGTGTTCATGATCTTAGGACCTAATAATCTTCCTCCTAAGAACCTTCATACAAGAATCAAATGTCATGCAAAGCTGTTCATTTCAGAGTTCTATCTCTCCAGTGTCCTCCTTCACTAGTGCAGAATCCAGTGCCTAAGAGGGCCTGTTACTGGGGTCATCCATGAGGAGCATCTGCCATTAGCCTGTGAACACACCAATCCATTATTGGTGCATATCCTCATTTATTCCTCTTCTCTTGGTCCTTCCTCAACATATTTCCAGCAATGAGCGTTGTCCCAGCACGACTCCCTTGAACACTGGAGTTCCTCCAGGCATCGTCATCACTTCGACCAGGGGCTATGGCCCAGTGGGGAGCAGCTGCTAGATGGGGGGCCTCATCCACAGTGCAGTGCTGAGCCCACTGCTGCCATTTCCACTGTGCCTAGCCACTTTTGTGCAAAATCCCTCAAAGCTGATGGAAGGGAGCCAGAGAGAGGTAGGGAAAATAATAATCCAGCCTGACTTGTATTCTACTCTACTGTCTGAGTCTCACAGAGCTATAGGCGGAAGCACTGCTACCTGGGCTGTATCTCATTGCTATTGCTCAAATACTGGTCTATGGAAGGCTAAGAGGAACAGCCAGGAGAGGGAACTCCAGAAGCTCCTTCTTCCCCTTCAACAACGATGGCCTTGACATCCAGTGATGTGCTCGGTCTCTGGTGGAACTGGACTCTGTCTGGCCCATCCCACCACAGGATGGACACAGCTCATTGGCGGTCATCCCACATAGCTACAATATCAGCCAAAGAAAGAGTGACAGAAAGTAGATTAACCCATGTGATGGAATAACATTTATCCATTAATGGTACCTCTTTTTAATAATGAATTTAAAAGTTCCTGTTACATATTATGTGAGAAGAGGATTCAGAATTATGTATCAAGTAAAATCTCACTTATTAAGAAATATATATATATATTCATATATTTATACACAGAAAAATAAGCTAGGAAGAAATACACCCTAACATTAACAATCACTATCTCTAAGCAGTGAAGTTAGGGGTGATTTTAATCATTCACTAACTTTCAAGACTTTTTCAAGTGCTTTGTACTGTTTTTTAACTTCTTTAATAAAATGCATACTTTTCTCTTAAATAATAGGATGCTTAAGAAATGCTCAAACCTTTGTTCTCCTAATGCCAAATTACACAGGACACTGAGGGGAGCTGCAGTGCATTTATCCAGCCTCAGTCATCCCAGGGTGTCCCCACCTCACCCACCCAGGACAGGAGCAGTGCAGGGGCCCTGGGCAGGGCGTGCCACCCAGGAAGCTCTGGTCTTTGGTCTGTGCTCCTTGTGTGGTCTCCTAAGAGGCTCTCTGTGGCTCCCATGTCAAACCTGGGGTCCAGGAACTGTCTGCAGAGCTGGGCCCAGCCTCCCTAAGCAAGTGGAGCCTCTGTGTCTTCAGGTCTTGCCACGTGCCCGGCACCACCCTGGTGGGCCTGGCTGCCATGCAAGTTCATTCCCTCTGGATCTGAAGGGGCTTCCTTTCAATCACTTCCATCTCATGATCTCTGTACTCAGTTCCAAGTTCAGACTTTTTACAAAAGACAGAAAGCATCATGTCTTCCAGAACTCTCTGCTTTTGCCCTTGAGAAGGCCCTGGTTTAAGAAATTTAAAAGCGGCTTGTCAGGAACAGGAAAAGGACAAACACTGGAGAAAACAGACACAAATAAAAACCTTATTAAACATTCCTGCCTCCTTTTTGTGATTGTATTTTTAAAAATGTATTTCTTGAGTCATATGAAGAGAAAATAAACCGCAAGAATCAGGAATTCGGAGTAAGAGAGTTGGAAAGGAGCGTGGCTGTGTCTATCCAGAGATACTGAAAGTTGTGGCTCACCCTAAACATGCACTGGCAAAACCACATTTGTGTTTGAGTCAAAGTTTATTTCTCTGACTCAGTGTGGCAGCTGTACTTGCCGTCAGTCTCAGCAGATGAAGCTGACCGGCAATTTACGTTTTTTAACCGAAGAAGCCGTTTTTCCTGGAGTGAATAATACGAAAATTATTTTGATCATTCTATGTCTCACATCCCTTTGGCATTTTCTGTTTGCATTTGCAAGGTGGAGTATGATTTCAAGCGCGCCAGCTCTTCTACAATGTGTATCACGAGCATTTGAACCACTAAAGTTTACCCACCATAATGAATGTTGAAGGACATTAGCTTTGGAAAGAGTGTGTTTTTATGTTTGAGGTTGCTGTGATATACAGGGTCTGACAGAGCAAACACTCATTTGGGAATTCTTGTGGGCAATAGAAAATTCCCGAATTGCCAAACTCTATTTCCATTCAAATTGGGAGTTTGAAAGACTCTCCAAATGCAAGGGAATGAAAGGAACATCAGAAAAAAAAGAACTTAAAGAACTTACCTGTGAATTCTCATCCATCAGTCCTTTCAGAAAGATTTTATGCAGAAGGGAAAAATATATATTTAAAGAAAGCTTAGATGGATTAGGAATGAAAAAGGAAAACATTATTCAAAGCTGCTGTAAAATATGCTAAAAATCCATTTGGCATTTCTATAGGCTCTTGTCTTCCAAGCATCCGGAATTTGGGGGACATGTGGCCTATATTTTGCCTTCTCTTGGGAGGATGGGCACTAAGCTGCGGTTTCTCAATTTGTCCTCATCAGTCATACATTGTTGGAGTGATGCTCCTCAGTCTCCATCCAGTCCTAAGCAAGAAGCCATGACTGAGAAACCCTCTGCTTTTCTTATTAGTTGCCAAATGACAAGCTTTCCCCAGCCATCATCAATGTCGCTACAACTAAGGGGCTTGTGTTCCCACCTTAGGCCCCCTTCCAGTTTAAAGAGATTTTATCAGTGCCACTCTTCTGCATTCTGCTGAAAACACAGTAGAAAGTTTTGGCTCCAGTGCAAATGTATTAGGATTACTGTGAAAAACAAAAAAGTTTTAGATTAGTTAAGCCTGTATTGAATTAAGTCTTAATAAAAGAACAGTCTCTTACGGGTTTAAACTCTGGTTTGGCCAGCATTCTAGACAAACACACTCACGGTGGGTGTGGGGAGAGAAAGCGGGGATGGGGGAAATGAAAAGCCTTTCTTCTAGACGGAAAGTCGTTTTAGAATGTGGTAATCCTCGGTAATGAGGACAATACACTCATTTGTTGCTTTTTAAAATAAATTTCATCGACATTTTAATTTTTAAAAAACCTCCAGAAATGCACAGTAGCTCCATTGCATTTTTTTGGTACATGTTTCCAACATCCCACGGGCCTGAGAACTCACTAGGCAAGGGCAGTTCATACATCTAAAAGTCTAAGCCCCTGGGAAAATGTTTTCCGTGCAAATTGTGAAACTGTGTCAATGAATTATTTTTAAAGGGAGTGATTAAACTAATACATTTTAAAGACACTGACTCAAGTTCTGACTTGAACCAACCAAAATGGAATTACTAGCCTTAAGATTCTCATGCTCTTAATCCCACTCAGCAAATCCACATGTTTACTCGTACATGACATGGACCTCCCTCAAGATAATAAGCGTGATAACAGTTGCCTCATTTGCATAATATTCCACATATATATGTCATTTGATACCTGGGAAGAACCCATAACATTAAGAAGACAGCTATCCTGTAATCCCAGCACTTTGGGAGGCCGAGACGGGCGGATCACAAGGTCAGGAGATCGAGACCATCCTGGCTAACATGGTGAAACCCCGTCTCTACTAAAAAATACAAAAAACTAGCCAGGCGAGGTGGCGGGCGGTTGTAGTCCCAGCTACTCGGGAGGCTGAGGCAGGAGAATGGCGGGAACCCAGGAGGCGGAGCTTGCAGTGAGCTGAGATCCGGCCATTGCACTCCAGCCTGGGCGACAGAGCAAGACTCCGTCTCAAAAAAAAAAAAAAAAAAAAAAAAAAAAAAAAAAAAGAAGACAGCTATTACTCCCATTTTTAATAAGTAAAGAAACTAAACTCACTTTCATAAAACTGAGCTATTCAAGGTCACATGGCCGTTAAGGAAGAGTAAACCTAGATTTTTCTGACTCACAATCCTGTTTTCAAAATTTTGAAAACCTCCACCATATCCTATCATGGTTAAAATCTTAATCCAAAAGATAAGTTAGACTCACTTTGGAAGTCAGACCTGATTCTACTGTATCCATCTCTAGATATATAGTATAGGTTGGTGCAAAAGTAATTGTGGTTTTTGCCATTTAAAAGTCACATCTTTAAAATGTGTTTATTTAATTTAATCACTCTCATTAGAATAATTTATTGTCATAGTTTCACAATTTGCATGGAAAACATTTTCCCAGGGGTTTAAACTTTTAGATATATGAACTGCCCTTGCCTAGTAAGTTGAGGGTCCATGGGATGTTGGAAAGATGTACCAAGAAAATGGGGTAGAACTACTGTGCATTTTTTAGGAATTTTTTAAAATTAAAGTATCTATGAAATTTATTTTAAAAAGCAACAAATGATCATATTGTCCTCATTACCAAAGATTACCACATATACTTTCTGATCGTCTGAGAGCTGCCAGCCCTGCACTCCTCCCTGTTGGGTCTTCTCACTTATTGGATCCCATGACTTCATTCTGGTCAGTGCTGGCCACTCTGGCCATATATACTAGTATATATGCTATGTATGCTATACATATACACTATATACACTAGTATATATACTATATATAATATATATTCTACTATAATACCTAGTAGAATAGTGTGTGTATATATATATACACACCATATATACATATATACATATTATATAGATATATATGAGATTGTTTCTACAAAATACCAACCCATCTTGCCTGATATGGAAGGCAGTGTGTATCTTTCATTTTCCTTCCTACCCTTCTTTTAATATCTTTCTTCCATAACTTTCTTCCCTTTATTAAGTACAAAATATTTGTATGTATATGTATGTACATGTGTATATATGTATATATCTGTGTGTGTATATATATGTATGGGTTTTTGTGTGTGTGTGTATGTATATGTATATTTAGAATGAAATTAAAACCTTCTTCCCTCCATCTTGGATTCTTATGTAAATTCATTATCTGGCTAGTGGATGGTATAAAACTGAGCAACGCTGTCATAAACTGTCTTGTGACCCAGGGAAACTGCATGACCCACTTGATTGTTAGAAAATGCCAAGGAATATATGGGCTAAGCCTTTAGCCTTCTATGGAGAAAAAAAGAATAAAAATGCATCTATAAGACATATAGGCTATGGATTTTTTTTTAATGAGACTGATTTTCCTTATTTAGACAGGAGAGGAATAGCTCTGAGAAATTAAAGATCTAAGAGCACTCAGTACACATGGTAGCTAACCAAGAAAAGTAAGGGGAATTTCCAAAGTGATCACAAATTAAAATATCAATGATAATACCTTTTAAGTTGTTTACCATACAGCGGAGTGAAAGAGCTTGTTATGTAATAGGAAGAGTAATAATAAAAAGATGTATTTGTAACTAACTATTAGACACTCAACAAAGAACGTATACATTATTTCCACTAAATCTTCATAACAACCCCAAGTCATATGCATTTGTCCATTTCACAGATGTAGAACTAAGGCTTGGATATTAATATGACTTTCCTAATGTCACAAAACTAATGACAGTAAGAGCATTTCTACCCAGTTCTGCCGAGTGCCAGAGACCATGTTTGAATCCTAATGCTCTGCTAGGGCTTACAGCAGACGAGTGATGGAAGACTTGTGCAGGTAATTTCACAATGCCAGACCTTCTTTTCCCAACAATGTGTTTGTCTATCTTGAATCTGAATTACCCATTATGTATTTATTTGCCTTAAGTTTTGTCCTTACTTACAAAAATACCACAGAAAGATACAATAAATTAAGCTTCATTATGCCCTAGTCTAAATTAATTTCTCGATAAGTTTTGTTTGGAGGAATGAGAGACAGAACTCATGGGAGCCTGGGGGACTGACTGGAAGAAATGTAGAAGGGGAGAAAGTTAGGGAAGAATGGTAGGAAATCAAGGGGAAGGTAAACATTACCTTCCAGATCAGGCAAGATGGGCTGGTATTCTGTGAAAGCAATCTTATTATCTCAGTAGCTTAACATTACAAATATTTTTTTCTTTTTTTAAAACTGTAAGTTCTTAGTTGACAAAGATTAATTGTACATATTTATGCAGTACAATGTTATATTTGGAAATACGTCTACATTGTTGAAAGATTAAATCAAGCTAATTATACCTATCACCTCACCTACTTTTAATTTTCTTTCTGATGAGAATATTTTAAACCTACTATTTTAGCAATTTTAAAATAGTTAATAAACTACTATAAACTATGGTCACCATGCTGTGCAATAGACCATTAAAACTTATTCCTCCCGTCTAATTGAAACTTGGTACCTTTGACCCACATCTCAACTCTCTTTTTTCTTATTCCCACTGTATCCTCACTTTAGCTAAAGGTGGCGCTGTGCTCAGCATGGTCCCTGCCTTGGGTTCCAGGCTGACAATGTCACCACAATCTCCCACATTTCCAGCTGTCATGGCAGAAGTAAGGAGAGCTCCAGGGGGTCTCCCACAGGCCACCAAATGCTCCAGCCCAAAAGTGACACAGCATTCTGCTCCCATTTCACTGACCATAACTTACAGGTGAGGACCAACCTCAGGTAGGGACAGAAGGTGCAAATCTACGGCATGAACCCAAAGTGAGAAGAAAGAACAATGTCATGGTGATGCCAATGAAGATTCACCCACTGCCTATTTCTCAGTGTTTGCCCATCTTCCACAGGGCCTGGATTTGGTTCTGCTCACACTTAGGAGAGCATCTTTCCCTCCAATGCATTTCAGTTCATTGCCCCATTTGCTGTTCACATTACTTTCTGAAACTGTTATTTTTCAGAAGGTCAGCTTCTCTTCAATCACACACATATATCATATTACCAAAGTAAGCCAAGAACATATCTTTTAAAAACGTTTGGAATGAGAATGGGTAATGAGGGGTCCCATGTTTTTGATGGGAGGGTTTTGTCATCTTTATCAAAGGGAGAGCCTTGTCTGCTACTTCAATTATGTTCTTTCCTTACACATTATCTTATCAGAGGCATTGTATGAGATCTTAAAATCATGAATTTCTGACTGATGTGAATGATTCATCTTATTGTAATTTTCTGTGAATATTATGATAGCCAAGTGGAAAGGGAAATTCATTTGTATGCTGTGAGATCTTAGAAAATCAAACTTTACTTTAAAAATAAATTTTTATTGCCATGAGGCATTTCTTTTGTGTCATTCCTCACCTTGATGAGAAAGTGATGGACCCTTTATAATGAGTAGTATCTGAATCATGCTGGAAGATGTCAAAATAAAATGAAGGTTTCAAAAATGAATAGCTTCCCATCATTTTGCAAAAAAAAAAAAAAAAAAAAAGACAAATCACATCTCAATATAGTAAGCAAATATTTCATTTCCTGTAAATTATATATAAATATATAATCATTTGAAGTTTGTTACAGTGATTCAAGGATTTTGTTGAGACTCAAATGGTTGTCTATGACATCCATGTCTTGTACTGCACATAATGATTGAAAACTCAAGAATTTGTAAGAAACCATCTCAGCTCTCCAGGATCTTAAATTCTGGTTAAGAAGAAGAGACAAACAGTGTCATAGCTCAGTTTTACCAGAAGCAGAACTTGAGATAAGACTTCATGTGCAATGACTTATTAATTAAGAAAGTGTTCCCTGGAAAAACTAATGAAAAAAAAAAGAAGGAAGCAGGGTGGGGAAGGGGGAAGGCCAAACAGGGATGTGATTTCAGGCAAAATCCTACAGCAAGTGTTCCAGTCTGGTCCTTCAGGATAATTCAAAAGTGTAAAGTATACCTAGGAGTTGTCTTGATCTGAATCAATGGAGCTGAGTTTCTGTACTCTTGAACTTCTCAGTCATTGGCTAAGGTCTGCATCAAGGGAACAGAAACTCCTAGGTACTTCCAGCTCTCTGCACATGTAATAAAAGTGACTCCAGTAGCCCAAGGGCCATCTTTCAAAGAAGCATTGCAGGTAGCAGTCATCAAAGGCAAAAACATCCAGATGCTGGGGTGGGGGCAAGGGGAAAGACACCGAGAGGGGATTCTAGGGAATATGGGAGAAGTACTGACAATATTCATTACACTTCACCCCTTGCTTTGCTCAAATCCACTCACATTACATTTGCTTTATACTGTCATGACATCTTCAAGGTGGTTGTTAGTCACAATGTCTGGGGGAAATTGACAAGGAGAAAGTTAGTAGGATGACCTATAGCTCCCATTGCAGCCATTGGTCTAAGACTATAACTTACATTCATCATCTCCATGCATTGGGGCATATCTTTTTGCTCCCATGAAAATTGCTGCCGTGCCTGTCCAATCTTATGATTTGGTGAGTCTAAAAACAGCCAGCTCTTGATGAACAACTCTGCTTGCGTGGTCATGTGATGCCTATGGCCAGACACTCAGTCTCCACCGAGGCCCAGGACCAAGCCAAGAGATGCTTTCCTCATGTCCCTCTGCTGCAGGGGGCCTGGCTTTGATCCAGAACTCCAGGGATGTGCAATGCAGCCCTCATATTGGGCCCAGCCAGCGACTCCACATGATATTTACATGTATGGCAGGTACATCCAGCAGCATGGAATAGGATGACTTATATGGCCCAAGAGGCAGTGTTGTGTGCACTGCAGTTCAGACCTGCTGCAGAGCCTCTCGTGCTCTAGGCCCACTCGAAACTGTCATTTTGCAAGCTGTTTGATAAATGAGTCAGTAGAGTATTTCCAAATATGGCATGTGCTATCTTCAAAACCTTAATACGCCTTTGAGTCCATCTTCTTTCTTAACGGAAGAAGGTCCAAGATGTCATAACATGTCTTTTACCTAAGAGTGAAGAGCCAGGTCCACCCCAGATCTCTGGACCCCTGAAAAATCACCAGTATAGCAGGCCCCTCAAATTCTGTAGAGTTTATCTCCTACCCTATGAAGCACAACCAGTGGGGTCACCACTTTCTGCTAATCATGTCCGATAAACATGTCATCAATATAATGGGCCAACAGGATACTTTGGAATGCCCAGCAGGTCCAGCCCCTTCAGGCTGCGTTGTGATGGAGATAACACAACCATGGAGCAGGACCGTGGGTGTAAACCGCCCGACCTTCCTGGTGAATACAAGCAGATTCCGGCCCTCCTTTATGATAGGTATAGGAACGAATGCATTCACTAACTCCATAGTCATACCACAAACCAGAGTCCAGCAAGGATACCACATCTACCACTCCAGTCTGAGACTGGAGTGGCCATTTGGTTAAGTTTGTGATGGTCCATGCTGATCTCATAGGATCCATCAGGTTTTTTTACTGGCCAGATTGATGAACTCAGTACTGTAGATATGACAGAAAACACCACATTGCATCGGTTAAGTCTTTGAGAGGGGCAATACTCTGCCATTCCACCCAGGCTGAGGTCCGTTTTCTCCCACACTATCTTGACTGGGGCCTGGGGACTAAAGGGGTTTCTTCTTAGCCTTTCCAATCATGGTACTCTTTACTCTTCAGATCAAGAAACCAGTGAGGGTACTGCAGCCTGCTAACAATGTCCATCTTACTTATGCATTTGGGAACTAGAATAACGACAATTCATGGATCCATTCATATGACAGTCCTGAGTCAGGACTTCATATGTCACCTGACCGCCTCCAACAGGTGGCTGTGATGGTACTTTGGGTTCCCTGGAGCCGGCATCCCAAAAGACCTCATGTTCACTAGGCCTTGAAAGACGTGGCATTGTCTTTTTTGTAAGTGGTGTGTTACTCAGGTCAGTGTCTGAAAGTCCCATTGGAGAAGAACCTCAGAAACTGCTACTGCATACCTAGCAGAGATCAGGGTTCTTTTTCGAGGTTACCCCACTTCTCCTTCCATCCAAAGCTCTGGGAATGAGAACTGGCTCAGACGTGGAAACTGGATGAGGGATCCTGTCTTACAGTGGGGTCACTAGCATTAGCTTACTGCTCATCCACTCTTGATTTTTTTATTACGTAAAGTGATACTCTTGTTAGCTGCACACACGTCTTGTCTGTGGGAAGCCTATGGTCTATTATCTATCCTCATAGATAACTGAGTGTGGTCTACTATCCATCCTTATAGATAACTGAGGGTGATCTATTATTCATTCTTGTAGATAACTGAGGGTGGTCTATTATCCATTTTCTTAGATAACTGAAGGTAAGTTCTATGGTGACTTCTGTTCCTGCTGTCTGTTATGGTAATCATGGCCACCTTGACTCTGATGGGCACGTGCTGCCTCCTGGCCACTGCTATTCTGCAATCCTGTGAACTCCATAATACTAGGAGACCTGATTATTTTATAGCAACCCCTCTTATCAGCCCTGCTAGAGCTTCTCAGTGGTTCCAAAACTCCCTATTGGTGCATTTCTTACCTCCTCAGTGGAAGCAAAGTCCTCTGTGCCTTCTCAAGAAGCAGCAATGGCTGGAGGGTTCTCAGGTCTTACAGTGACTCATTGCAGCATGCTCCTTTCTAAGACTCTTTTGATTCCTTCCTCAAGATCCTGCCAAGGTAGTTCTGGCAGCCCACTTATTATAGGCTGTCATTTTTTCCTAAACTTTCTAGAGTCAACCCAGAAGCACTATAGGACTGGCCTAGGAGTCCTTTCCAGGGTGTTGCTGAGTTAAGGATTCCTATCAATGAAGGCTGCCTTATACAGTATACAGTTTGATATCCATCCCCTCCACGCACACACCCACTCATGCACGCAGATCCCTCGAGGTCTATTTCAGTCATATGCTACCACTTTCTCGCAGTATATTTTAGCCAATCCTGCAAGTCGTCATGTGAATAATCTCTTCTTCCCTTTAGCTGGATGCTACTTCCCCAGTCACGTCATTAAACAATTTGACACTAAATATGACTCTAATGGTCATGACGGAAGGTTAAGGCAGATCTTGGGTTGGGCAAGCGTATTTCTGCAAGCCATATCCCTCAACCGAAGCCTCGATAGTCTTCAGACAAAGAGGGTTGCAAGAAAAGAAGAAATGAGTGTTCTGCAGGCACAGAAAGCTCAGGGAATACAGGGGCCCGGTGTTCTAGAATGCATGTGTCTTCACCCCAAGTTTTAGAGTTCCCTTTCCTCTCTAACAGTGGTGTAGGCCGAAGGCTGAAAATTCAGACAACTTTGAGGTTCTGGTTCTCTTTAGAGTCCTCGTCTTAGAGATTCGCACAGTCTTCTCCTTGGCAGCCAAAGACGAGGGTCTTTTATATGCTCTGTGGAGACCTTCCAGCTTTCTCTCACTGCCTTAACTTTGTATTTGGCTGATCTCTCTGCAATCCATTAGTGTTACTCAGCTGTAAATAATTTCCCATCCTTAAAGTGACCATTTCCCTCATCTCTCTCAAATAACAGAGATATCACAAAAGTAAATGCAGCCTCGTAATCTATATCTCATCTAAATTCATCACTCATGAAACTCCTAAGAATTGCAACGGTGCACTACCACATGCCAGAGATGATCAATACTCCACTTACCACCAGTGGAAAGGACCTGCTACCATCTGGCTTGTAGGTGATCTACCTCTAGAATCGCATCCTCAAAGTCGGTTTCCAAGCACTAGTCCCAGTACCAACTATCTTTGAGTTCTCCCTAAACTGAACCTGACATGAAAATTTGCATGTAAGACATTTATTAAGAAAGTCCTCCCAGGAGAAAGTGGCAAGGAAATGAGAGTGGGCAGAACAAGAAAGAGAAGGAGCCAGGAAAGGATATAAGTTTAGACCAAGACAGGAGAGCAGCCCAAGCCCAACCCTGCAGGGGAATTCTGGAGTGCAAATTATGTCTTAGAATTGTTCAACCTGAGGTGAGGAAGCTGAGTGTTCAAACTCCCACATGGCTCAGCCATTGGCTGCAAGCTCCTCCAGGTGAATATAAAATCCTGGGGTCTCAGGTTTCTGCATGTGTGGAGAAAGCTCCAGAAGCCCAAGGACAATCTTTCAAATAGGAGTTCAGTATCGGTCACTGGGCCCTTTCAAAGCAGAGTGAAAGTTCTTCTATTCACAGGGAAGCCAGGGAATGGGAGCCCAGCCTCCCAAAGGGCTAGGATTACAAGCGTGAGCCACCACCCCCGGCCCAGAATCTTAGGAATATTAAATGGGAAATGGCATGAAAGAGGAGGTGGGAAAGGCGAAACCAAGGAATCTAGTTAAGAGATACAGGCCTCTAAAGGAGAAGATCTGGAGGAAGCTAACGCCAGGGCAATGGAAAGGAAGTCACACACTGGAGAACTACTTCAAGGAAGAAGGGATAAGATGTGAGCACTGACTAACTGAATACCGTGTAAAGACAAACACTTGTGTCACATTCCGATCTGGTCTAGATGAGAAGAATCCCTTCATTATATTAACCATGTGACTGAAGCTACAAACTCATCCCCACAGCCTCAGTAGTTTAATCAATCGTTCTTCTGTTTGTTCCTTTGTAAGCCACGAGATTTGGGGACAACTGCTGCAATAATTTCTATGTGTAGAAACAATTTCTGGATGATGGAATAGTTATGAAATAGCTGCTTCCGTTCAGTGTAAGCTGCTATGAGGCCGGGGCAGTTATGTACATCCTTCCCTATTCCACGTTCAGTGACATCACTTTGGTAGCCGGACGTGAGCTATGGTATAATTGACAAAACATAAACGAGAGAGCTTCATTTTATTTTTGAGAGTTGGCTGTTAAACATTGAACAGCACACCACTGGGATGAACTCAGAACAGGATGGACCTGGGCTGCTGAAGCAGCTCTTGCAGATTGTACGTGGTGGAACCTCAGATCGAATTGGACACATGAATACACTCCAAAATGTCATCTGCATACAGGACTACATTTCACCAATATTATGCTTTTGTTTTGATCTAATCGGTTTAGGTTAAAAATAAATGGAATCTGAATTTATCCTTAGAGGGGAGCTAAACTAGGAAGTGCTCTGTGAATTCACACTTACAATATTTTGCTTAAATGAACACTGGCCCAGTAATCTTCCATACTTGGTCTAATTTAAACTTTTTCTGCAACTTGTTATATAAAATGCAAGTTTGAGGACAGGATGTCCATCTTCACTACTCACCACTGTGTCCACAGTGCACCAACAGTGCCTGGCACTGAGCAGGTACCAATACATCTTTTGGGTATTTGATATTTAAATTCAAAACTGTACAAAGTGGAAAATAAAACTTGGCCATGTAACTGTACTCAGATAATCCATGTCAGCATAAAGAAAACAAACAAATAAATGCCTAATTCCTTACCACCATCCATATCCATCCCTCTATCTAAAGGATGTCTCTTATAAAACCACAAGTCACCATTGCTAACATTAGGCAAAAACCATTTCAGACGGCTCTCAGGACACGTGTACAAACCAGACTGACAGATGGTGATGGTGATAGTGGTGGTGGTGATTATGATGTAGATAGATAGGTAGATAGATAGATACATGGATGGATAGACAGATAGATAGATAGATATAGATAGATAGATGATATACATGTATTGTTTATAAATATTAAGTTATATATATTGGTTGATACTTACAGGCTATTTCCTTTCACCAGTTATACATTTCAAGTTTGAATAACACCAAGTAGATTCGAACTCTCAGTTTACACTTTCCATTGTCCTCTAATCTTTGCCTCCTAAGAAAGATTCCATTGGTGCCAAAATAGCTAACATGGCACAATCGGGAAGAAAGCTGGCGGATACTATGGCTATAACTGACTTCATGAATGCATATAAAATGATCCCCAAATCTTCAAAATGAGAATATTCCAAAAGAAAAAAAAAATACCTGATTTTGCTCACCATTTGTTCATTCAAAAAATAGTTACTGAAACTTACTAGATTCTAGGCCCTCTGCCAGGGCTGAAAAGCAATAAACAAGGCAGATGGGTCCTATTGCAGAGCCAGCACCATGCTTCCTGCCACTCACGCACCCCCACTCGCCCCTGCTCACCCCCATGGCCTGTTGAATCAGACCCCTGGCCGGAGCTTTCTAGGCATAGCTTCATCTATGAAGCTCCTTGGGCATTCCTGTCCATTCAGATATCCCTGTCTTTTGATGACCACGGCACTTCCTGCCCACTCCACTTAGCAGACAGAGGCAAGAGGTCTGTGGTCCTAGGTGCATGGCTGTGGCGACTCAGCACAGAGGAGCTTCACAATTCAGGGATCCAGGACAGGACATGGGTGTGCACCAAGCCCCCTCTTCTCACTTACACTGAGAAATGAGTCTTCTGTGGAAGTGTGAGCTACTCTCTGGGATTAACCATAATATAAATAAAGAATAATACAGTGTAGCACACAACATCAAATAACATACTTATGCATTATGTATAAGATAGATAGATAGATAGATAGACAGATAGATAGACAGATAGATAGATAGACAGATAGATAGATGAGGTAGATGGATCTTATTATCTGGTTAGCATTAACAGATCTATCTCATCAGTTTGCAGGATAGATGAGCATATGGGCCAGCTAAGGAAACCAGCACCGTGCTTATTTTGGTTTCTATTAAAAAAAAAAAAAATAGGCTCCAAACAATTCAATCACAAATACATCCTGGTAACCAAAACGTTTGTAAATCAGGGGTTGCTTGCACTATCCTGGGGTGTGAGTTACGGGGCTAGAGGCCAAGCTCCAGAGGTGCTGAGGCCACTCACACCTCGTTCCCTCTGTCTCTACCTTTAAAGACACTAATTAGAATTCAGTCTCAGATCCACCCGAGATGGATATGGCAGTGTTAAATGGCCACCCACCTGGGGCACGGGGGCTGTGAAGCACGTTCCTTGTCTTGGTGCTCAACAGCCTGCATCATGATCCCCACCTTCCCCATGCAGAAGCAGAAACTCACAGCTTGGAGTCTGCGCAGCCAGGTGCAGACACATGGCCTGAGTCCCACGAATCGGAGGAGCAAGTGAGCTGGATGGGAGGCGGCCGCAAGCACAGGTGTGGAGGTCCTGTTTTTAAGAGGTAGTGGGTATTCCTGGAGTGTTTACCTTCACTCCCAAGATCCTTGAAGCCAAGGGACAGTGACGTGGTTGTCATTAGAGGTCCCCACGGTGAGCTTGGATGCTGCCCCTGGCTCCGTACTTCACAGGCTGGCTCTATGGTCCTCCCAGTGTGTCTGAGAGCCAGTGTGTCTAATCACCTTTAAAAAGAACCCTAACACTCCAAAGCCTAGAATGTGTTACCAACATGGTGATACCAGGATTATAGACTGTACCCAACAGAGAGCTCCTTCCATCCCAATCTTCTTATTCTTCTTCACTAGAGATGATGGGAGCTCCACTGAGCCCATGGCATCTCCATAAGTAAAACTCTACTCTTTAATCCCAACCCACTGCAGAGCTACTGATCAATGACATTGGGCTTTCTGATCATCTGAGGGCTGCCGGCCCTGCACACCTCCTTACTGGGTCTTCTCACTTATTGGCCCTCATGACCTCATTCTGGTCTGTGCTGGCCACTTTGGCTGCACTCTGATGAGGTCATTGATGCCTTGGTCAGCCTATCTCGCCTCTGCAGAGTGTGACAGTGGCCAGCACTGTCCCTTCTGCCCTCTTTTACAGCAACCAAACTCCAGACCCACCATTCCAGCGACCGCAGCAGCTCATCTCTGTGTCTCAGCATGCCGGGATTGGGGTCCTCAATGTAGCAGGTGGAGCTCACTCCCCAAGGACAAGAAGCTCTGTAAGGGCCTAGCTCCTGTCATGGAGAGCTACAAGCCCCACTCCAGGCATCCTATTGACCTTACAAGGCAGGTGCAATGGGGCCACTTTAAGGTGAATAAACAAGAGAAACAATCATGTTTATATTTCTCTGAAAGTTGTTTTGTTTTGTGTTTTGACCAGTTTTATCGGTGAGCACTGCAGAAAACTAGCCTAAGTGAACAGAATGCTGAGGTCCCAGTATGGAGAGATGAATAACCTCAGAGGAAGAGAGGAGCTGAGAACATGGCCCTGTTCAGCAGATGGATGGTTTTGCTGTTGCTTGAAGTACAAAAGCACAGATCTGCGAGAGGGAGAGAGCATCACAAGGGAGAGAAAGAAGCATTTGGGATGGGAAGGCTGCTCTTCACCCAAGGGGAAGAAGTCCTCTGGGGCCTGTTCCAGCCAGCACCATGTGGAGGCAGGAGAGAACGTGAGGCTGGTAGTCAGTGCAGCAGAGAACCAGGTGGAGAGAACAGGGGCAGGGGACCTGGGCAGGCTCCCACTGGGGAAACACAGCGCTTGTGTAAATAGAAGGAAAGCAAAGAAACAGTGAACCAAACAGGACTCCTCCATGAAGGGGAATGAGCAATTCATTGTCCATACATCTACTCTAACTGTCCTGTAAAATTATCTAGTGTATGCTTTTGGTTTTCAATAAATGCTTCTGAACTCAATGATTGTAGTTGTTTGGGGAATAGAGGATCTTGGCTCTGGTGGGCCACAGAATCCATCGAGAACTGTAGAAGAGGACCCTGCCAGGGGCAATTGCAGAGCCAGCTCTACCAAAGCAGGTGGCACCAGGCCCCTATGGGTTCACTGTTGATGGTCGTCATTGCTGGGATTGATATGTTGAGCTCCCAGTGCCGTGGGCTGAACTGTGTTCCCCAAAAAAGCTAAGTTAAATCCCACCCCCAGCACCTCGGAACAGTGCCTTACTTGGAAGCAGCATCTCTGCAGAGTGAATTGGGTAAGAGGAGGTCTCACTGGAGGAGAACGGCCCCCACTCCAACATAACTAGTGCCCTCATCAGAAGGCCACTTTTGAAGACAGAGACACATGGAGAGGATGCCAAGTGACAACAAAGGCAGAGACAGGAATGACCCAGCCACTAAGCCCCCGAAACGCCAGGGATTGACGGCAAACACCAGGAGCTGGAAGAGGTAAAGACGCCCCCTCTGCTACAGCTTCAGAGGAAGCCTGGCTCTGTAACACTGCGATTTCAGACCTCTGGCCCCCAGGTCTGTGAGGGAACACCATTCTGACATTTGAAGCCCCCCAGTTTGTGGCAATGTGGTACAGCACCCAAAGACACTAACACACACATAAGACATTTAAGAATGTCTGATAATGCAGTCCATGAATTCAGATACATGACAGTGAAAACACAGAATTAGACAAGATGATTCCTCCAAGCGTAATTTTTGTGTTGAGTACACAGTTCCTCTGCTTGTAATCAATTGAATGTATATTGCCTCTGCCTGAATCCACCCCTGCCCCCACTGAAAGGCAATAGTATTGGTCTTGTCACATGGGGTAGAGATGAAAGGGGCTGTGAATAGGAAGTAGACGGTAAATGAACAAACAAAATGTAAGGAGACAACAGGATTTTGAGGTAACTCCACCCAAATTACTGCCACCGATCGTTGTAGAAATTTTAAAGGGAACCAAACGTTAGTAGGGAACCACAGAGCCTCTGGCACGGGCACCAGGTCCATGAAGTTCTGGAGACCGGTGACCACTTGGTTTCTGCCCCTCTTCATTCCAAAAAAATCTCCAAGAAAAGAGGAAAGTAGAGATTGTTGCTTACAACAAAACTTGCACGATAAATCCTCCCCTGGCACACACAGCCAATTAAGAAAAATCCAAGGTATTTGGACATCGTGTTCTCCGAAAAGAACATGGAAGAAACGAAGTAGAGTGATGCGTCCCTGAACCAGGAGCAGGAGATGTGGGTCTTGTCGTGAGGTATTGCCCGGTGGCATCCAGGGGTTAGCAGGAGCAGTAAGACAGCATGAACAACCCAGTTCTCTAAATCTGGCATCCAGAAATCCAGGCAGCCAGTTGCTTACATGCTGACCAAAACATATTGTGATGAATATAAAGACAGCATCGGAATAAGGCACATAGATTTAAAAGGTAGAAAATTACAGTCTACCTACATTTTAAAGGAAGAGCTCCATGTATTTCTGCATTTTTTAAAAACAGAACCTGAAAATGAAGACTTCCACTCAGAACGTAATGCTCTGTTCTTTTCACTCACTTCCCCATCTCCAGTTAGCCACATGTCACCCTGTTCACACAGAACATCTTAGGGCAGCAGAGACAGGAGTGGATGAATTCAGGGGCAATGGGGCAATTCTTCCTGGTGGAGCCCCCAGGAGAGAACGGGCAGGAGCTGGAGACCTCTGCGGCTCAACTGAAGCCTTCTTTTTCATGGAGAGGAGATTCCAGAAGGCTCCTTCCTTTAGGTCTTAGCCCTTCAACCTCTGTGATTGGGTGGCCTTATCAGAGGTCTCAATGCTTTGTGACTTTTCTTCACTGGATGCTAGAGATTGCAGCCCATAATTATAGCAAGCTTTGTGCTTTGTCTGCCAGTGATTTCATCTGAAGTCCGCACTTGCCTCTGAACTATTTCTTGGTCAGTGTGGCAGGCCTCTGCTCCAAGGCACCCACCACCTCTCTCTAGACCCACCCCGCCAAAGCTGAATGGCACATGAGCAGACGTGCCCAGGAGGAAGTGTTATAATGGAACAGTTCGGACAATTGAAGACTTCAGGCTCAGTACAGAGGCCTGTAATCCCAGCACTTTGGGAGGCCGAGGTGGGTGGATCACCTGAAGTCAGGAATTCAACACCAGCCTGGCCAACATGGTGAAACCCCATCTCTACTAAAAATACAAAAATTAGTTGGGCGTAGTAGTGGGCACCTGTAATCCCAGTTACTCGGGGAGCTGAGGTGGGAGGATGGCTTGAACCAGGAGGCAGAGGTTGCAGTGAGCCCAGATCATGCCATTGCACTCCAGCCTGGGCAACAAGAGTGAGACTCCTTTTAAAAAATAAATAAATAAATAAATAAAATGGAGACTTAAGAGGCAATGAACACTTCAGCAGAAATCTTCCCCTTCCTTTTTTTTCACCTACAAATGCAGTGGGCGGGCTGATACCTGCATCACTAGTTACCCACAGAACCTTGCCAGTAAAAATTCACGCCTGATCCAGACAGAGTGCAGTCATGAGTAAGAAAATAAAGAAAAAAAAGGAAAAGAAAGAAAAAAAAAAGAAAAGGCCTTACTGGAAATAAGAAAGATCTTTTTTGTTTGCCTGTTTTATTTTTAACCTGATGTGTCGCATAGTACTGAATGTCACCAGATTGTCATTAATGTCACTTTTCCTCATGTTCCATATGTGATGTGACATAGCATCTGACTAATGAAACCCGATGCACAATATGTCAACATAAAGAAGCACGCTGGGTCACAAATATGCTCCGAGAACATTAAATTGCAACGAAATGTATATTGAACGTGTTTTCCATAGGAATAAAATTGAGTTGCATAGTTAACATATTACATTTAGGTATTCTACCTTAGAGACCAAAAGAACCAAAATACATTGTTGAATGACCTATAAAATGCACATTATCAACACATATTGATAGCAGAGACAGTCGGATGAATACAAACCAGCACCAAGAAGAATTGCAAAGGGAAATCATGCTTCCTCTGAAAAGGCAAACGACTGTAGGAATGAACCAAGCCACAGGAATACAAATAGAAGCGCACCGCCCCTCCCCCCCGCCCCCCCGTTATTTTGGCTGCAACTTTGTTATATTGTTTTCAAATACTCTGATCCTCATCCCACTAAGCCCATTTGACCCCAGGGCTGGTCTCACCGACCTGACCCTAGCCCAGTTAGCCACACCATGGGCTGCCTTCGCTCAGCCCCGGGCCTGCGACCTGCTGAAGAGAACCAAGCAATTGGCTCTACCAAAAACCATGCACCCAGCCTCCGCGGGATCTGCTGCAAGTCATGGTGAGAACATGCTCCAACCCCTCCCTGTCAGCCCTTCTAGTAACTTCTCAGCATCTTGGACAGTTTCTTCAGCCTGGGATCCCAGCCCTGCACTTTTTCTGCCACCTGCTTTCCAGAGCAGAAAAGCTGTGCTGCTATTGACTTGCCTTCTTTTCTCCACCTCGCCATGCTTCCACCTTTCTGCCTCCTACTCTTCCAGGCTGGCCTTCTCCTGTGCCTGCACTTGTTTCATTTTGCCTGCTCTTGCTGCATCCAGGGCCCCCTCATCACTGCAGCCTTTGCGTCTCGCAGGACCAAGAGTCAAAGTGTACCCTTTGTCGCCTTCCTGTCCTTCTTCCCCTGTGTTGACACCACTCCACCGATGCAGCTGTTTCCAACTGATTCCTGAGCTCCCAGTGCTCCGATCTGATGCCCCAGCCTGCGCCACTCACTCTGCGTAGTTTGGCACTCCCTGCCTCATGACCATTCTTCCGTGGGCTTCAGTGGCATACACTTATCTCCCCTTGCTCGTAACAGATCATTTCTTATCTTCTTTCGTGCACCCTCTCCCCTCCTGCCTGATGAATTTGGGTATTCCCCACAGCCCTTGAGCCACCTCCTCTCTCCTAATGGCCTCCGTTTGCCTCTGTGGCATCAGGCATCCTCTTCACCTGGAGTGAATGACAATATCACAAGTCTAGAGCTCTTGCCAACACCTGCCCCCACTTTCTTGATGATACTGAACTTATCCTTCCTAACCTAGCCCTCCCTCTACCCAGACCTCTGAATCTGCACATCCTGCTAGCCACTAATGCACACCTTGTCCACTCCCCCCAGAACCCTCCCTGAACTCCCAACAGGACATAGTCTTTCTTTGGCTGAATTTGCACCCCACTTCATCCAAATTGCTCCCAGGGCATGGACAGTTCTTCACTGTTCATTAATTCATTCAACTACCTTCGACTCTTGGCAAGGCCTGTGCCATGTGGTAGGAAACACAGACTCAAGACCACAGGGCTGGACTCCAGAAGCATCCAGCCTAGCTGAAGAGAGCATCTGTGTAAACAAATGAGGGCACCAGACACTGCTGGGGCAGAGATAAGCGGAACAGAAAATACCACGGGGCTACACGTGGGAGGGGTCTGACCAAATGGAGGGGTCCAGGAGCATCCCAGAAAAAGCAACTTGTAAGAGGAGAACTAAACCATGATTGGAATTACCCAGAAGGTAAATTGTCCAGGAGCATCCCAGAAAAGGCAACTTGTAAGAGGAGAACTAAAAAATTGATTGGAATTATCTGCAAGGTAACTGCTTGTATCAAGGCCTAGAGGAAGAGGGCCGGGGGAGGAGAGAGAGAGAGAGAGAAAGAGAGAGAGAGAGAGAGACAGAGACAGAGAGAAAGAGAGACAAGCAGAGACTGGTATGGAATGGCAGGTTCACTTGTCTGGAGCCTGGACAGCAAAGGCTTCAATGACAAGCTCAGAGATCAGATACCCAAGCTAAGGTGGACCTGGATCAGTAGTTGAAATAGGTTGAGACAGAAGGGAGGAAGACCATGAGAGTCACCCAGATGTGTGATTGTATTTCTTTCTGAACTGAGAACATAGCAATGAAAATACAGAGAGATATGCAAGAGATTAGCAAGGCCAAAACAAGCAGACTCGGTGTTTACTTAATTATGAGGGAAGACGGGTCAAGCCCAGTCCAATGGGGACACCCACAGTCCAGCCTAGAACAATTACAAGGCTGATGGTGGCACTGACCAAGGTTCCATACTGAGAGGAGAGTTGTGGGAGGAGAAGATGACAAATCCTTGTCAGTATCTTAGAGACTGATGCACGTGCATGAGGGCAGAGCTCCTGTTTTCTGCCATGTGGAGCCCACGGTGGCTAAGACACAGTCCCCACTACACGGAGCACACTCCAATGGCCACCGTCCCAGCGAAGGCAGAGGTTGCCCAGGAGCTGCTGTCTTAGTTCTCCTACCTGGGAGGGCTTTCTTAACTTTTTCCTTCTAAAAATAGCAAAAGGATTTATTAAGAATAACTGAACCCCCTTTGTGGAATTAGAATCGTATGTATTCTTCATACATCAGATTTCACTGTAATCATATCTCACAAGCCATGAAACCATCCAGTGGAATTCCAGTATGACGCTCCCCCTGAAATAACCATAGAATCCTAAACCAGGGCAGCTAAGACCACGACACCTTTTCTCATCCCAGCCCGGACCCTTCAGTTCTCCCACTTTAGCCTGCGCCGTTAGTGCCCCGCCAGTCCCAACTCCAGCCTTGGGTCACTGATTCATCTGGCCACCTGGAGAGCACGGGGCCTTTGCGTGTGCAGACTTTGCTGCACTCCCTGTGAGCATGTCTCAGCAGACCCTCCTTCCCGAGCCTCTACTCGCTTGGCCCGGCATCTTTCCCTCTCCGTGTTTGATTCTGCCTTCTGTTTCCTGACTTTTGTTCTCCCAGAATTGGTGTATTGAGGTAATGGGAGTCACATTTTAAACCCCTTTTTGTGGTAAGAATTAATTCCTGCTTCATGTCTGATTGGGAAAAACCATAACGATTCTTCTGGGACGCTCTTGGACAATTCCCTGACAGTAAGAATTAAAGACACTACTGTTTAACATTAACTAGTCGCCTGTAAAATATAGGATACATTTGCAGGTACTAGAATACAGTGAATATTTGCTGAATGAGCAAATGAATCAATAAATCTAAGTGATTCCATGTGGCTCAAAATGAAGTAAAACTGCTTCTACATTCGTCAAGAATTTGACTAGGAAATTGCAGAAACCTTGATGTTAGTTGTGGGATTCACCCTTCAAGTCAGACAAAACTAGGAAGTAAAATTAATTATTATTAATTATTATGAAATAATCGTCTTGTGGCAGGTACTTACATTTGTTACTCTGTTGATCTTAATAGCAGCCCTAGGTGTTATTAACCCCATTTGCCAATGCTCTGCAGGGCACTGGCACTCGCAGAGCTGGTGAGTGGAGTGGGATTTGAGTCTGGTTTTATATGATTCCACACTCCCGACCTCTCCACTCTGACATGTTGAATAAGGGTCTCTTAAGTACAGTCTCCTGGGAACCTATTTTTCCCATGCAACATTATTCATCTGTATTTCTCCAAAATGAAAAACAAACCCAATATTTGTTCATGAGCACCACCAAGCACATGTATGAGGTTGCTTTGGGTTTCGGTGTAGCCCTTCATCTCCTCTTGCTTGTTCTTCTGTCACTAACACATTTGGGGGGCATCCCTTTTGTGGGGAGACTTTGCAGCAGAGACTCAAGCGACTTACCATGTTGTCCAACGTGCAACTGACTCCACAGTTACCACTGTGCTTAGCGGCATTGCCAGGCAGTCACTATGTGATTACTAGCAAATAGTGCTGGGTGTTTTGCAGTGAGTCCATCGTAACCCATGTCACCAGCACACCTACTGTGTGCCCCTGTAATTAAGATAGTGTTGACTTTTTTATGCTTGTTTAAACAAGAAATATGTTTAAAACTATATTTTAAGTGGTGTTTCATTTAACTGGAGCCTAGCAATTTGTAACATCAGATACCTGAGTATTTGTAAATGATCTGCCATCCCCAGAAGGAGATGCTAGAATTTATGTCAAATCATCATAATGGATACTTTGTTGTTCCAACCGGCACAAAAACAGATGTATTTACAGTTCCGGCAGCTGCAGACCCACTATTAGAAAGCCAGATTTGTACTTCCTGTTATATGTGTACTTCCTTGGTTAAATCTCAGTTCTCTCTCCTGAAACAGAAGTGATAAAATAAAGGAAGGAGAGCTGGAACCAAATGGCTGTGAAACTGGATAACACATTTTTGTCTGGGAATAAAATTATAAAACACTGAAAACAACGGGTCTGGCAATTCATGAACAGGGAGGACTCCAGTTTTCTGGTGTAGAACCCTTTTATGCCATCTTAGAAATACTGGCAATTAATGAATTAATAACCTTATGCCCTCACCGAGAAAAAGCTCCACGATCCACCAAGTTGTATTAAAAATACAATATGTGTAGCTCCAGCCACCCTACCACTGAGGCTCCGGAGAACATAAACAACAGAACAGTGTCTCCAGAGCCCTGTGGAAGGCGTCATTTTCGCCTGGTTTTTATAAGACACATACTTATCTCCAGCATTTAAAGATGGTGGAAAACGTTTTCTAGCTTGTAAGTGTCCCTTTAGTTTATAGTAATTAAATATGTAGCTGGGCACATGGTTATCCAGAGTAAAAATTATCCTACCAGCCCGCCTTTGACCAGGTGCGGCCATACGCAAAACTTCTGAGCAATGGAAATGAGCAGAAGCCACACATCTAACCTTCTAGTTTTTCCTGCTTCCAGCTGCCAGAATGCAGATGTGCTGGCTGAAAATGGGGGATCATGTTACCAGGGCCTCTCTGGACCGGGGGAGCAACAAGACAAGACAGAGCCGCTCCTGATAATTTGACAAAGCGGTGACATGAATAAGGAAGTTTACTTGAGAGACGTACACTTGTCTTGATTAAGAGAGAGGTATTACCTTGCCTCCTGCCCCATGTATGCAAACTCACACGCTAGCCAATGAAAACACAGATCAGGAGCAGAATTCTGATGGCTTTCTGCTGGATTAAGAACTGTTGTGGAGTGAAAGAGACAGTTGATTTTCTCCCTCTTTCTGTGTGTCTAACACTTCCACGAATCCTAAGAAACAAACAAGTGAACACTCTACAGAAACAGTTTTCCAGTACTTAAGAATATGTTGATATGGGCATATTTCACCTTGTTAGGTAAACACAAAAGTTTGGAAGGCTTCAAATATTTTTCCATGGTCCCCAACTCCTGAATAATGCACATTCATTTTCATTTATTTGTGCTGATAAATTCTTTTGCCTTTTGGGAACCCAGTAAATTTCACTGGTTACCTGGTAGTCCACCACGTTCAAATGCTGACGAAAGAGTATGTGTCACTTCATTAGAAATGATCATCTGGATGATAATTTATGACAATATTTTCTGAACCAAAAATGTGGGTGCACGGTCTGTATCAATTTTAAAGAGACGAAGGCAGAAGTCTTCATGATGCTTGCAGACATCAGCTGAAGGCTCACACCACGCCTTTAGAGAGGCACTGCTTCTGGTGGACTGTCACAACCCAGGGTCCGATCTCTGTGTCCAAGACCCATGTACCCCAGGTTGGTTAACTTGTGAATTGACCTTCGGATGCCATTTGAAGTGGTGCAGTCTGGGAAAATGGAGTCATGCAGCCCACATGGTTGAGACATTCTGAAACTCCTGCTGAAATTACCTAAATTTAGGTGGTGGGACTTCATGAAAGATACAGCAACAAAAATAGTGCTTCAGAAAACGAGGGCGAAACACTTCCCAAGTTTGCCAGACCTCCCTTAAGTCAGTTACTTGACGTCGTTTCTGTCTAACTTTTCAGTGGTGCTGCAGAGTCCACACAAATGGAGAATAAAATGAGACAACCAAATTTATTTTTACTTATGGACTTGAGCCAGAGTCTAAATGACTCTGGCAATGGTGCTTACTTCCCTCGGGAGCCTATTCTCTAGTCTAATAGATCTCGCTGTTAGGAAATTTCTCTTATAATTCAGCATAAATTGTCCCTTGCTGAATTCCATCCCATTATTCCTAGTTAGATGTCCTTGGACTACCTTAAACAACGAAGCCAATTCTCATAGGCCTGTCCATTGCCAGGCAGGAGAGGTAGATGAAGAGGAGAAGAGAATATAGGAAAGACGATTAGGAAGAATGGAGTCTAAGCCACCAATTCAGCCCTGGCTTGTGTCTAATCAATGAACATTTCAGCCACAAACTGTTACATATGGACACACACAGCAAATTTATTAACAACGTGATTGGATAATCTCTGAAAAATATTTAATTTTCAGCTAACCTCAACATCTACCTCTGTAACTTTTCTGTAAGTGAAGACAGGTCAAAATCATAAAGATAAAGACTAAAGGTACAGTGAAGATAAAGATAAAGTTAAAGCTTAAAGATACATATCTGCAAGTTTTAAAAATGGAAGTTTGGCTGTATTATTTGTGGTTATTGATCTCTTCTGCTTCCCTCTATTCTGGTCTTATTAACAACAGACATGATTCATTGAGGCCTTTTTTTAAACATCTGACACTGTGTAATCTCATCAAATACTCACAACATGGTGCCTATGACACAGTTTACCCAGGACCTCATGATCAGGAATTGCCTCTTGGCAACCCCTTCCCCACACCTCAAACACACACATTTGCAATAGAAGTAGCCACATTGCAATGTGGCCAGACACCAGCTACAGCTGATCAGAGCAAGTGGGAACCTGACCAAACCTGGGCCAGTGGGTCCTTCCCAGAAACGTGTTGGGCTTGTCCCAAGATAGCCAAGTCAGTCTCCCTTTGGGTGTCTGGACTGAAATGCATGAAGCTTGGGAGCAGTTAGCTATTTACAAAGGAGTAAAAAAGACCGTCTGTTAAGATCAAGGAGAGGAGATAGGCAGAATAAGACAGGGATGAAAGGCATAGAGCTACAGCTTTAGGTAGCTATGGCCCTGCTTCCATTCATCTCTGAGACTTGATAGCATCCTATATTTTGGATTCATGAGGAATATCAGAATCCTTACAATAAATAACAAATTTAAATAAATTTCAACTGCATGAGTACTCTTTGCAACACAGAGCACTGATTCAGTTTATAATGAAAAAACTGCTCAGCTAGTAAGCAGAGGAGCAAGGACTCAAATGCAAGTCTTTTTAGTTCAAAGCTAACTTTCAGTCATGGAAGTATTATCACCTTCATGACTTTCCAGTACACATTCCAAAAGGCCATAAAGGAGTTGGGAGAGGGAGAGGCCATCGTCACCAAACTCTTCGAGCAAGATTGGAAACCTGCCTTTAGTGTAGACATGACCTAAGTGACCTGGGGCAGCTCATCTGTAAAATGAGCAGTGATGGCTACGCTGGACCAACTGCTTCCCAGTGGGTGGGGTCTGTGCGTCTTCAACGGTGGGATTAGTGTCAGTGCTCCCCAGGAGCCTCTTGAACCGGTTACATGAAAACTACTTTTGTTCTTGGCTGTGCTTTGACAGGATTTGTATTTTATAATACAAAACACATCCCTTAAGCAGCCAAGATATCCATCCCATACAGGAAATGCCAAACTAGGAATCCCACAGTTAAGTTGATAAAAGTGGAAATGCACAGCCGTGATTGACCCAGGTCTGATGTTGGAGCATCAGACAGAGGATAGGAACGTGCATTAGGTTGTCTCCACCCAATGACCTTATCTTCCCCCAAAATTTCCTTCCCAATTCATTTGCAAGATTCTTTGCAATGCTACATTTACAATATACACGGTGCTTAGGGGAAATGGATTTCTCTGTGGTCTCACTTTATAACCAGATGAGACATTTAGAAAAGACATTTTATCCAAAGCTGTCTTGAAAGGAAACCAGCTTCTTCCCACTGGCAAGTAAATTTTCTGGCTTTAAGCCAATTTACCATGCTGTTTTGTACGCATCACATCTCAGTTCCCCACTTCCTGCCTTGAGATAGGCCCTATAGTATTCCTTCAGGGCCCGAATCTATTAAACAGCAAAAACTCAATATGCAAATTATCTCCCAACTACATGCATGAAGCCTGCAAACATTATTCTTAGGAAAGTGCTGTTTATGGAAAATTATGAATTAACATGTCAGGCACTGAGGTTTGAAACCTTATAACTGTGTTTACTGTAGAAGAGCCCCCAAATGACTTGAAAAATAAAAGAGAAAAAACAGCAAAATCAGTGATTTAGTGATGGCTAAGGTTGCCAACATCCAATTTCTGCCTCACTAACTCCTCCAACCCTGCTAGTCTTTGTGTACCTACACATGTGCACACACTGGCACGCTCACACATGCGTACACACGTGCATACACACTCACACACACAAGAAAGCAGAGAATAGACTCACAAAATAGAACTACAGTAAGTGGTAGTAGGCTCTTCCTCTGGTCTACGCTTCTTAACTGATTTCATCACAAGCTTGCTGTTCAAATTATTTCTTTTTCAGTCTTTGCACAGGAATCCGTGGGGCTCTTGCCAGGCAGCAGTAGGCACTAGGGGATGTGACAGTGAAAGAGGCAGATGTGGCTGCTCCCTGCTGCGAGCACAGGCCCTGGGGCGCCGCTACTTTAAATGCCCGACCAGCAGCAGCATCCGCAACACCAACCAGCTTGTTGGAAATGCGTGTTCTCGGGCCCTCTTAGGCCTCCCGGATTAGAATTTCTGCCTGTGGAGCTCAGGGAGCTTTGTTTTAACAAACTCTCCAGGTGATTCTTAAGCAAGCTAAGCTCGATAAGAAACTGGGACTATACTGCTAATGTTTTAATAACATTGCTGGAATCATTTTGGTAAATGGAGTGAATGTGATAGAAATTCAGTCATTTATAACAACTGGTTTTAGCCTCTGTAGATCCTGAAAGCTTAGCCATTTCAGTAGGAGAGGTAAGCTGTGGTTCAGGGGTTTTCTGAAATTAGATCAACAAAGGACCCCAGACAGCATAAAAAGAAAATGCTTTTTTTAATACTGTAGTAGTATTGGCTAAACATCTCTACTAAAGATTTGTGTTGTTCCCGTTAAATTACATTTCCACAAGGAAGGAGCCAGTAAAACAAAAGTTTTTTTGTCAATCTTTGATCACGTTATAGTTATTCTTTAAAAGGAAAAACCTGATTATATGCTGAGCACATAGTCAACTGCAGAACAGAATTATTTTATTTGAGGAGAGCTGGTGGTCAATATGGAAAGAAATGATGCCCTTCATTCCCTTTATTGGCAATAGATTAATATAAAGTTGATGGTTCCTAGTTCCCAGGTAAGATAATGTTTCCAGGTAAGAAACAGTATTCAAGGCTTAGAAAGCGAGAAGCCCAAGATCCTTTATTGAAAGTGAGGCCAGGGGAGGTGATTTTTTTTAACAACTATTTTGAAAGTAAGTTTAAGAGTTCCTTCATCCCCATCTGCCTGGCGGTTGCCTGATTCCTAGGAGATACAGGAAAGGCAAAGCACAAGCTAATTATGTGTTCCTCATCCTGCACTGAGCATCTGCTCTGAGGATCCATCTCCTTCCTCCACCATTAAACTGAATTGTTCCTCTAAAGAACCCCAGAGACTGCCTTTCCCTTCTCCGCTGACCCCATCCCTTTCTCCTTCTGAAGACCTGCTCTGCACTGCACTTGCTTTTATTAATGCTCACTACACGCCAGGCACAGAGTGCACACGTGCCTGTCATCTCCTGAGCCTCACCCAGGCTGAGATGTAGGTGCTGCCACCTCCCTGTATTACAGACAAGGGAACCGAGTCACAGAGGGGTTAGCTAGCTTGCCAGAGACCAAACAGAGCGAGTGACAGTGGGAATTTGAAACCCGGTTGTCAGGCCCAGCACTCTGCTATAATACACTGTCCTCCCTTTTCTTCCCTTTTCAGTTCCCATTCACATCACCCAAGACTGTGATAGCCCAGAGAAAACACATGGAAGCCAACGTTGTTTCATACTTCCACGACTTGGTGAAAACTAGTTAGTGAATGTGAAACTTACTAGAAACATATTAGAAAACTAGTTAGTGAATGTGAAACTTATTAGACAATATAAGGGGACACACGAAACAGACTTGATACTCATTATTCCTTGTAGTTCTGTAAAGTCTCTACAGTGTTCTACAAAGTCACCTCTGACACTGAGCTAGAGAATATGGAACCTTGGCTCCTAGAGGAAACACAGAGCCAGGTTCCTGGGAGCCTCTGGTCACGCATGTCTTCAACCAATCGACATACAGCCTTGTTTTAGGTGTGCTTCTGTTCAACGTTACCTTATTTAATATCTACTGTTGATTCAGGAACGTCGAACTCACAGCCAGCACCATTATACCTCATGCCTATGAGGCTAATCTGACACCGATTTTTTCCGTAAGGTGTGCCGCTGCCTGCTCGCACCCATGGACTCTAGACAGCACTGCAGCCCTACACCTGGGGGCCATTTCAAACAGGGAAATCACCAAGAAAAGGCACAAAATCTGAAAAACATGGCACTACATAGACCTCAATGATGACATTTTGTGCAATCTGAGCTGAAACTAAGAAGGCAGAGCTTTGTCCTGTCTGACCTCAGGTTAGGACATGCATGTTGGGTGACTCAAATTTCCCACCTCTCTGCACATGTATGTGAATGACTGTAAACGTACTGCATTTATTTCAAGATCAAAAATAAATTTTATCAAGTAAGTGAATTTGCAAGTATGAATTCACAAGTAGTAAGAATTGACCATATTAGACCCACTCTTCAGCTTGCTCTGCCACCCCACTCATGCTACCGGGAAGAGCCCTGAAGCCTTGAATGTTGCCGAGTCTGATCGATGCCTCCCCAGTCTTAGTAGACTTCTGCTCTCCAGTGACACAGCTGGCACCTCCTCCCACCCCCTCCTCTGGCCCCATCCCCTCGCTTTGCCTCCAGACCCCGCAGCACACATCCCTGATCCTTTGGACTGAGGCTCGGAGTTTTCATTCCTCCGACTCCTCTCCCCATCCCTCAGATTCTGGAGCTTCTCTGGCCATGGAGACTTTCCGAGCTTCCGTGTGTGCTGCCAGTGGTGATACCCTCGGCCCCAGGTACTATTCATAACGAAGGCCAAGCCCGCTCCTCTTCAAAGATTTTGCATTTTTTATCCTTCCCGAAAGACTCTCCTCTGCTATCCACACACACACACTGTCTCAGCGTGATCAGGCATCTGCCCAGATGTCGCTTCCTCCAAGCTGTCCTTTCCATGACTCTTTCCCCTCTCCTTCCTTTCTTTGCTTCACAGCCCTTTACACCACTTGAAATCCTATTTATTTGTGGATCATTCATTTGCTGTCTTTAGCCTTCTGTGGGAGGCAGAATTCTAAACTGCCCCCCAGATCACTGTCTCCTGCTGCACACCCTGGAGCACGAACAGGTTGGGTGAATACAGTGGAATGGTGGCTCCTTGATGTGGGTTATGTTATCTGACTGAGGCTATGGGTAGGGACTCCCATGATTGCGTTATATTATATGAGGTCCTGGGGTAGCAGATGGGAAAGAGATTCTCCTGCAAAGTTTGAAGAAGTACAATGCCACATTATGTGAGGGCCACAAGTGACTTTTGGCTGACAGCCAGCAAATAAATGGGAACCTCAGGGGACCAGCAACTTCAAGGAACTGAATTCTTCTGACAACCTGAGTGAGCTCTGCAGAGGACCCAGAGCTCCAGAGGAGAATACAGCCCAGCTAACACTTTGACTCCACCCTTGTGAGATGCTGTGCAGAGAACACAGCTAACCAGTGCCTGGGCTCCTGACCACCAAGACTGTACAGAATACATGGGTTCTGTTTGAAGCTGCTAAGATTTTGGTGGCTTGTTATGCAGCAATAAACATAGCATCGTTGAGTGCCTGTGCCTCGAGGGCAGGGAATCTGTCCATTATGTTCATTTCTTTGTCCTCAGCACCAACAGAAGAGCCTGGCACAGGGTGGGGCTCAAAGAGAAGCTGAGTCTGTCTGGTCCCTCAGAGACTTGCAAATTGTGACCCAGGTTCACAGGGCCTGTGAGTCCAGAGCCTACCCCAAGATTTCTGCAAATCCCCCTGTCCTCCTTCATGCTTCCCTCCGGCCATCCTCCTCTGATGCCTCAGCCAGCCAAATACAATCTGGTAAGAGGCACTGCTCTTGGTGAGAATCTTCTCAAAATTCTGGTAGAACTTAGCATTCAGCATTGGGTAACTTGGGAGGGGTCATCTTCTGGGCAAGGACCTGAGAAGTGCTGCCCCCTCCTCCGCTGTACACAGAGTAGGGCTGTCCCAGCCAGAGCCCTCCAGTTCAAGCCTGTAACCCACGGGGCCTGTCAAGGAATTCTTTCTAAATAAACCAGTGCCCTTCTTAGGAGCCTTATGGGGACAGCTGTTAATACAGTGACATTTCCCACATCATTTAATCTATGCTGATAAATTCAAGTTCTGACCTCTCTACCAAGCTTCAGGTGCACTTATCCATCTGCCTGCTGGTTACCTACACCTGGAAGTCTCGCAGGCGCCACAAACTCAGCATGTCCAAAAACTGAACTAACCACTTCGTTCTGCAGTGTTCCTCTCCAGGGTTCCACGGCTCCCTGTACAGCACTTCCACCCAGTTGCTTGGAATCCGTTCTGAAATTCCCTCTCCCTTGCCCTCCAGGTCTGAGAAGTCAGCTGCTTTCAGAGGCAGTCCTGTTTCTTCTCCCTTATACATATCTCTCGCCTATCTCTGTCGCTTCAACCTTCCCATCGTCAGCCGAGTCCCCGTCATCGTCACCATCTCAGTTATGCTTCCGAAGACATCACACGGGCTTCCCCATCTCCCCGGCCACCCAAATTTTATTTTCCACAATGCAGCCCAACCTGCCCTTCTAATGCAACCACTACCTATTCCCTCCCTTGCACCCCTCCCTGGGGGCTCCCAACACTCTCGCAGCGCCAGGATTGCAAGGCTTTCCTGACTACCTCTGGTCTCCTTCCACCCCTATCTTCACCTGGCTTCCTCTTTGACTTGGCCACAGCCCTCTCTCCTGTTCTCAGCTCCTCAGAAACCCCCAGATCTTCTCGTGCACCCGGTTGGCCTTCACATGTGTTGGTACCTCTGTGGGAAAGTTTCATCTCCCACTTCTATTCCTGGCTGATTTCTCCTCATCCCTCCTGTCTCGTCTGCATTTTTTCCTTAGACTAATTTAGGGTCTCATCTTCAGTGCTTTCATATCCTATCAGAATGTTCATCTCAGTGCGTTATGACTGACAGTCCAGTGCCCATCTCCCCTCCTGGCATATACAGCCTACAAGGCATGAGCCACACGGTCATTTTCGGGGTTGTGTCCCAGTGACCTGTGGAGCATGGGCCACTAGCTGCACTCAGGAATTACACCTCCGTGAACAAATGAGTGAGGAGAAGGCAGACTCTAGCCTCCCAAGTTCACCATCTTGCCACAAAGTTGACCTTGTGAGAGTTAACAACACAACTGCAAAGTCACCAGCAAGGCTGGAGCAGGTGCTACCTGGCTGTTCTTTGTTGAGTTACAAAAGTGACTGCCATGAGTTCAGAGAATCATGAGATGTCTGTGGGCAGGGACCGTTTCAATGGAGAAGGCTTGACTGGAGCTGAGCCTTGGTCAATGGAGAGAATTGTGCCAAAGAAAGAACAGTGAATGGTTCTCCAGAAGAAGGAAATACGGGCAGGGCTTTAGGGTGGGGAGGACGCATTCGGGGCTGGCCGAAAATAGAGTCACACAGGTGTGGGAAGCAGCAGAAACCAACAGGGGTGGTGAGACTGCAGAGGACAGGGAGCTGGTGGGAGCCGTGGCTAGCACACAGCTTGGAGGGGTAATGGCAGGAAGCCGCTCCTGAAAGCCTGCTGCTGGCTGGGGAGGAAGCGCTGCCCAAAGAGGCCCCAAGAGGGGCAGCACGTGCCAGCATCCCAGGAAGGAGGAAGGGGAATCAACAAAGTCCTACCTCTGCCCTTCCCTCTCCTCTCCCGCACACCTTAGGAAGCAAGGACAACAAAGCCTAAGTGATGCTGACCACGGAGGTGATGAGCAGCCGGCAAGCCCCCAAACTAGGGATTCGCCCAGAGGATCGTTGGCTTCACCCAGGAAAGAATTCAAGGGCAAGCTGGTGGTGTTAGCAACTTTTACTGAAGCAGCCATGCAAAGCAGCAGCAGAGGTCCTACTCCTTGCAGAGCAGGGTGACCCCACAGGGAGTGTGCCCAGAGTGGCAGCTCAGGGGCAGGTCTGCAGTCATATTTATACCCACTTTCAACTACATGCAAATTAAGGGGCAGATTATGCAGAAATTTCTAGGAAAGAGGTAGTAACTTCCTGGTGGTTGGGTTGTTGCCATGGAAAGGGGTGGCAACTCCCTCATGTTGCCATGGCAGTGGTAACTGACCTGGCACACTGGTGGGCGTGTCTTATGAGAAATAGCTTCTGCTCTGTTTTAGCTTGTCCTCAGTTTGGTCTGGTGTCTGAGCCCCACCTCCCCTCAGAGGGAGAGAAAGAGCCGAGGGGAGAAGGGCAGAGCTGGGTTGGGGGGAAGGTGCACCTGGAAAACCATCAGCGGCCTAACGAAATCAGTGTAATGTGGCAGCAGAGTTTGTTTGTTTGTTTGTTTGTTTGTTTAATTTTACTTTAAGTTCTCAGATGCATGTGAAGAACGTGCAGGTTTGTTACATAGGTGTACCTTTGCCATGGTGGTTTGCTGCACCTACCAACCCGTCATCTAGGTTTTAAGCCCCACATGCATTAGGCATTTGTCCTAATGCTCTCCCTCCCCTCAGTCCCTGAAAGGCCCCAGTGTGACTCCCATTTATGAGTGAGAATATGTGGTGTTTGGTTTTCTGTTCCTGTGTTAGTTTGCTGAGAATGATGGCCTCCAGCTTCATCCATGTCCCTGCAAAAGGCATGAACTCATTCTTTTTTATGGCTGCATTGTATTCCATGGGTGTATATGTGCCACATTTTCTTTATCCAGTCTATTATTGATGGGCATTTGGGTTGGTTCCAAGTCTTTGCTATTGTAAATAGTGCAGCAGACTGTCTTTACAGAGTTGGGGAAAGGATACCCAGAGAGGTGTTCATTGATCTGAGGGTAAGGGCACAGAGAAGAGGTACAGTTGGCTTTCAGTCTCCATTGCAGGATCACTGAAGGGACAAATGAAGGAATGTGTGGGAGTACGCTTACGGAGCACTTACTGTGCACTTGTGGTATATTTCACACACAAATGTCAGTCCATGCTGTGAGTCTACATTTATCCTAGAGCAATGGACAGATATTTTTAGTAGGAGAGTGACAAAATGAATCTCAGCCATGGCATATTGGGAGAACTGAGGGGCAAGGGTCCAGACGCAGAAGAGTCTAGAGGCTCATGAGAGGTGTGATCATAACGGTTATGAGAATTTATTGAGTACTTTCGGTGGTGCACCCGCCAGCAGCAGCTGCTTCCAATAAATTACCTTTTTTAGCCTGAACAATTCTGTTCTATGAGATAGGCACTAATAGTCTCATTTTACAGATGAGCAAACCAAGGCTCAGAGAAGGAAAGAAGCTGAACTCCTATCCTACAGTCAGTAACTGCTAGAACTTGAGTTCAACTTGACAACAGAGCCCACACTCTTAACCCCCAGGCAGAACCACCTCTCAGGGTAAGAGCCATGGGGAGAGGTGTCAGGGGCCCTGCAAGTACGACCTCTGCTGGTCTGGGGGAGTTCCTCCCTCTGCTTATCCTGCAGTTTTTCAGGCAGTTGGGCCTCCCCGTCATCTTCACTGGGAGTATCATCATCTGTGTTTCTCTGTTGGGTGTCACCTATTTCTCCATAAGTTCCCTGAAGTTGGAAAATTGTTAAGTAGTCAAGAACACATTTTGTTGAAAATGAAAGTCAGTTAAGAAAAATGACTATCAAAAAAAAAAAAAAAAAAATCAGGGATTCTATTAAGTAATCTCCAAATAAAAGCTTGAGTTTTCCCAATATCTGAGAATCATTTTAGAAGGAAACTGTAAACAGGTCCTTTATTCAAAGAGGCTAATCATGAGTAGGTCAGTCTCAGAGGAAAAAATCCTTTTTGTATTGGATTACTAGTTGAAGAAAATATTTATATTTACAGGAACAAAACATTATTGTTTTTTGGGGAATCAGTGAGAGGATAGTTCCATGACCCAAACCTCCTCTCATCGTCCTCCACCGAATATCATGGGGTTGACCCAGATTTCTCACTGAGCTGCTCCCTACACCCAGGTATGGACAACAGGAAACAGAAAACCAGAATATTTAGCAAGCGTCATTAACCTAATGCCATATCCACATGGAAACATATTCAGAGAGCTTACCGGAGTGGGGTAAAATGTACCCCCCAAGAACCTTCCCTAGTGAATCCAAGTCAATGTTATAAAGTACTGAACTCTGGAAATCCCTCCTGAGCCCTGTGGATGAAAACTCAACCATCATCACTCCCATTCCCTCACTAAAGAAAGGAAGAAACAGAGTAAAGGGTAGAAACCAGTAAGAATATAAACCAAAACAACGGGGAGAGAAATTCACAGTGGAGATAAAACTCATTGTTTTGTTGTTGCTATTTATTGTTGCTGTTAGTTTTAGTTGTTTCTGAAGTGCACTAATTGGAGGAACTACAACAAAAATGGAGGACAGGGATGACAGGTATACCTCGAGAGCGAGTGCTGCTCTGAGTTTTCAGAAAATCTAAGTCTTTCTCACCAGTAAAATTATAGAAAAAGCTGAGCATATGAAGAAAGCCATTTTTTTGTGACTCCTAATGCCTGTGTGCACAATTCCAAATCAAACATATTCACATTATTAACTTTTTAAAGTTTATTAGTCTCAGTGCTAATGAACTCATTCATCCTTGGCAAATGCACATGGCTCCCTAATGAAACGTCAATAGATAGATCGGCAGTGAAGTGAGCACGTCCAGTAGTTGATGCCAAATTCCACTTGGCTGTAATGGCTGGAAAGAGAAGATCACTTCCAAAGAGACATTGGAGGCAGCATCGCATAATGGGAAAAGCACTAGAGTAGATGTCTACAGACCAGGATTCTGTGTCTGGCTGTGCCACTTGGCAGCTGAGTGACCTTGAGAAAGTCACCTAACATTTGTAGGACTCAGTGCCTTTTCTGCAAGAAGAGGAGACTTATCTAGCTCATCCCCAGTGTTCTTTCTAGATTTGCAATTTCATGCCTTTTCTCCCTACACGCTGCCAAGCACACCATTCCCTAACCTTTAGGGACGTTATCAGGAGTGTGTACACATTATGATGCATAGTATCCTGCATTTAGACATATGCCTAGTTAAACAATGGTTCCTTCTTTCTGGATCAAATTAAAACTTGGCTTCTTAGGAGACATCATGCCACAGGTTATAGGTTTTAATTTCTGACCTGTTTGAACATTGCACAAGTTCAGAGTTGTAATGAGTTTCCTAACCTGCGTTGGTTTGTGTCAGCCTGCATGACAGTGTGCTGAGCGTGCTATGGGAGATATAAAATGGAACGTTAAAAAATCATCTAAGCAAGCCTCCTTTCTCTCAATTATCAGTTTTAAAAAAGAGCCTGAACATGGGCACTCTTCTGTTTGGAGGTTCCTGAACTGCTTGCATTAATTCTCCAGGGTAAACTTCCTGTCTTCTTGCAATGATGGTTTTTTTTTTCCCTACTTTACCTCAGATCTTTAAAATTGTACAACAGCTTGGAAGTCAGGATGCTTTTCCCCCAATGCTTCATGAAAAGAGGCTGCTTTATTATTGAGCAAAAGCAAAAATAATAATCGTGCAAAGCTTTTCCTTCTGGACCGCATAAATTATCTCCAATTTTCCTCATTATTTTCTTCTGCAGGGTATAAAGAGATTGCCTGTGGCAAAATATGTATCAGTACAAACAAATAGAAAACAGTTTAAACCACTGAAGTATTTACCTTTATTTATTTAAAAAAGACATTTTAATCCTATTAACGGTAAATTATATTACCTATTGTGAAAGCAGACATGAAAGAAATATTTGAAGCATGCAGTTAATTATGATACCAAGTGACACATAATATTTATGCTCTTCTTGTATAGCCTGAACAATTTTTCTTTCACTAACTGTGAGTCACACACTGATTGAAGTCTGGAAGCTGATGCTGAGACAGAACCACAGGCACATCTGCCGTCGATGCCTCATTCTATAGATAATTAATGTTACAAGGAGTAGCCATTGTTTCGTCTTTCAAAGTCCCAATTTCACATAGCGCAAAAAATTCTCTTCCCCCACCCTTTTACTTTAATTCTCCATTTCAGCATATTTATTAAATGTCCACACCAGCAGGGCAAAACAGCAAGCTTGCAAACAAATTTCTACATAGGACAGCTGTGTCTTCACTGGGGCCATGGACTTTTTGCAAACTCCAAGACCTTCATGAAAGCAGCCGCCCTCTTTGAGGGAAGTGACTAAACCCATCTAAGTCATCGTTTTGACATGAGTATGCGCTTCTGCACTATCAGAATAAAAGATAAAATGTTGGTAAAAGTTAGCAAGCCATATTCCTGTTTGATGATGGTGACCCAACCAGGCTGTGGCAGGCACAGAAACAGACAATGTGGCTCCTGGATGGCTGGTGTTCCCATCACCCGGAGCCCACCTTCGGGGTGAACTTGCTGGGGGTCACTCTTGACGGTGGAGGGTGTGAAGGCCCATGACCCACTGGGCCACGCTGCCTCTGGGCAGAGTTTCAGCTGGCAAAAGCCAGCTCCTTCTTTCATACAGAAGAGGCTTTGGTTGAAATCATCACACCTGTTCCTTCCAAGTGGCTTCCTAGCCACGGCGGACATTTGCTCAGCTTCTGTTGGGGTCCCGGTGCACGTGTGTTGTTCCCAACAGTGGTTTCGTGGTTTGTTTGAACTTTCCCATTTTGGACTCTGTGAGTCATGTAAGCATCTCCTCTGACACTTTGGTTTGATTACCACTTGCAGCCCCAAAATGGATTGAGTAGGAATCTCATTGACTATGGAAATAACGGTCATTGACCATAAGACATCCCCACTCTTCGATGGCATCTTGAGATGAGGAACCAATACAAGCCTAACAATCAGAATTTTTATTGTTTTCCATAAGATTTCTATTAGATCAAGATTAATTTTGTATGTCGTAACATAAATAATGCCACATATATTTGTGATTTGAAATAACAAGAGAGATCAATCTTATTGAACACTTACTAGATACTAAGTGCCTGATACACATTCTCATTTATCCTCACGAAGTAAGTTTGCAAAGTCAACACTAGTATCCCCTCTGGTCAAGGCATAAACTGAGGTAAGTAACTTGTTGAAAACCAAGAACCAATAAGCAGAAGAACCGTAATTCAAATGCAAGCAGTGTTTGGTCCTTACCACCATCTATTTCTCATTTATATTTTAATAGTTTGGTGCTATGAAAATATTACACAAATATTAACAATTGAGTAAATGCATTTAAATTTGATTTCAATATCCATTAGGAGTTGGAGAAATTATTCTACCAGACCTCATTTAGCTACAAAATATTCAGAACATTTAATTCAATTTTCAGATTATAATCAGATACTTTTTTTTAACTGAGGTGTAATTTACATTTTCTGAAATGCACAGATCTTACTTAAGTGTATGGTTTGATAAGTTTTGACAAATGCATATGTCTAAGTAACCCAAGGCTTGGTCAGGATAGAAAACATTTCTATCACACCAGAACATGCTTCTTGCCTGATCTCCAGTCTCTCCCTGCCTACCACATACGCATCACTGTTCTGATTTCCATCAGATCAGCCTGCCTGTTTCTTGCTTCACGTTGGCTCAAACAGCATTGTGTTTTTTTTTCTGTTGCTGCCATAAAACAAATTACTACAAACTGGGCCAATGTGACTTGTACTCATGCATAGGTGTGAATTTAGCTCTCTAAAATTTTATTCTGTGTGTAGGTTTCTACCACTGCAGTTAAGATCCTGAACATTCTATCATCACAAGGATTTCGTGTGTTACCATTTAATAACCACAGGCCCCTCTCTCCAGCTTCTCCCCTGCCATATCTAACCCCAGAAAACCACTAATCAGTTATCCATTTCTGAAATTTTGTCATTTAAAAATCCTTTATAGATGAAATGGTTTTTTTTTTTTTTTTTTACTAAGCATAATTGCAAATTCACGATTAGAAATGTATAACTAGAAATTTATCCAAGTCCTTGTGTATATCAATACTTCATTCATTTTATTAAAGAGTGGTATTCCATGGTTTATGTAACCATGTATATGTTGAAAGATGGCCAGGTTGTTTCCAGTTTGGGGCCAGTTATAAAAAAAAAAGGAGTATTAACATTCACGTACAGGTTTTTCTGTGAACCTGTTTTCATTTCTCTGGGTTAACTGCTGAGTAGTACAATTGCTTAGTTGTATGGTAATTGCACAATTAGCTTTATTTAAAAACTGCAAAACTCTTTTCCAGAGGGGCGGCACCATTTCAAATTCCCACCATCAAAGTATGACTGACTCCCATCCTCACCAGCAGTTGATATTGTCACTATTTTTATGCTAGCCTTTCTAAGAGGCATACACTAATATCTCATTGCAGTTTTGATTTGCATTTATCTATTAGCTAACAATGTTGAATATCTTTTCATACATTTATTGTTCATATATTACGTGTCCTCTTCAGTGAATGTCTGTTCATACCTTTTGTTCACTTTCTAATCGGATTGTTTACTTTTTGAATTTTGAGTTGTGAGAGTTCTTTATGTATTCTAAATACTCTTCCTTTGTTGAGTACGTGGTGTGCAAATGTTTTCTAACAATTTACAGGGCTTTTTCATTCTCTTTGCAGGAGGTTTTGAAAAGCAAACGTTTTTAATTTTGGTGAGGACCAATTAACCATTTTTTTCTTTTATTAATTAGACTTTTGGCGTCGAGTTTAAGAACTCTGCCTATCCCTACATTCCAAAGATTTTATTCAAGTTTTTTCTAAAATGTCTTTAATTTTATGTATTATGTTTCAGTCTATCATTCATTCTGAGCTAATGTGTGTGTAAAGTGTGGAACATGGGTCGGGTCCTCTGTCTCGTTCTCGCTCCCTCTCCCTCCCTGTGTCCAATTGTTCAAGCACCATGTGTTCAGAAGTTCATCCTTCCTCCATTCAATTGCTTTTTTCACCTTTTTCAAAAATAAGTTGAGCATATGTGTGGAGTTCTATTTCTGGGTTTTCTATTCTGTTCTGAGTATCTGTGTATCTATCCTCCCACCAGGTCCACACTATCTAGATCATGTAGCTATATAGTAAGTCTTGATATCAGGTAGAGTTATTCCTCCTACTTTATTCTCTGGCATCAATATTATTTTCTCTATTCTAGGACCTGTGCCTCTTCACATGAATTTTAAAGTAAGTTTTATCTATGTCTACAAAAAAAAAAAAAAAAAAAAAAAAAAAAAAAAAAAAAAAAAAAAAAAACCCTGCAGAGATTTTGAAAGGAGCTGCGTTAAACCTATAGATCAATATGGGGAGAATTGAGATCTTTACTATGTCGATTCTTCTAATTTATCAATTCGGTTTGGTTCTCCACTTGTTTATGTCTTCTCTGATTTCTTTAATCAGCATTTTTCCATGTGCAGCATACAGATCCTAGATATATTTGGTAAAGTGGATACTTTAGTATATATTTCATTTTGTTCAGGGGCAATAATGAATAGTATTGTGTTTTTAATTTAGGTTTCCACATTCATTAGGTTTCCACATTCATTGCTGATATATAGAAATTCTTCTTGAATTTGTGTCCTGAAAGTTTGCTGAACTCATTTATTAGTTACATAAGGTATTTTGTATGTGTAAATTCCTTGAGATTTTTTATATAATCATGTCACCTTCAAACAAAGAAATTTTCGTTTCTTCCATATCAACCTGTGCGCTTTCTGTTCCTTTTCTTCTCTTTTTGCAGTGGATAGAATTGCAAGTACTAGGCTGAATACAATTGGTGAGAGCTAACATCCTTGCTTTGTTTCTGATCTTAGGAGGAAAGCCTTAAGTCACCATGAACTATGATGTTAGCTATAGTTTTCTTAAATAAATGTTCTTTATCAAGTTGAAGTAAGCCCCTTCTATTCCTCACTTGCTGATATTCTTTAAAACATTAATGGTGTCAGATTTTTGACAATTTGATGCTTTTCTATATCAATTAATGTGATCATATGGTTTTTCTTCTTTAGTGTGTTCATACGATAGAATACCTTGATTGATTTTCAACTGCTGACCAGCCTTGAATAACACTCTGCATCCATTCTGCCTGTCTCTGTATTTTGACTAGTATATTAAGTCCATATATATTAAGGTAATTATATGGTAGAGTTGAAGTCTACCATTTTTATATGTGTTTTCTCTAGTTTTTGCTCCTCTTTTTCTCTGTTCTTGACTTCCTTTGAATTATTTAAACATATTTTTACAAATCTTTCTTGGTTTATGTGTAGATTTTTTACATGTGTCTTTTTGTATAGTTTTCATAGTGATTGCTCTGGGTATTAAAATATACATGTATCATTTGGCATGACCTAGTGATATCAATATCTTACCACTCTAAGTCTGAAACCCTTATCACCATTTAGGCCTCTTTGGCCTTTCATTTAAAAGATCATTGTGTTGAGTATTAGATGCTGTCAAAATATTTGTTTCAATCATGAAATATAATTTATACAACCCTTGAGAACAAAGTAGTCCACCATATGTATCTATCTTTCTGCTCCTCCATTGCTCCTTCCTCCTTCCACAGATTCAAGGTTGTTTCTTTTACTGTTTCTTTTCCTATTTGAAGAACTTCCCTTGGTGAGTCTTTAAGGGTAGGTCTGCTAGCAATGAATTCTTTTGGTTTTGCTGTCCTCTGAGAATTTCCTTATTTCCCCATTATTCCTAAAGGATGGTTTTACTGTACTTACTGTATATAGGATTCTAGGTTGACAGTTCTAGTTTTTAAGCAGTTGAAAATTTTTATTCCATTTCCTTCTGGCATCTATGATTTCAGATGAATATTGGCAGAGAGGTTGGATAACTTGTTTTCATCAATATTGGGGAAAACAGACCAAATGCTCTTTTAGGCTTACCTACCAAAGTTAAAAAGCAAAAGAGGCAGGGAACAGACTGTTTCCAATTAACTTTACTGCATGAGAACAAAGTTTAAGAACGTTTATAGAGTTGCAAAAATATCCAGCACCCAACACAGTAAAATTCAAATATATTGTATCCATCAAAAAGGCTGGCCATGGAATAGTAGGATAATATATCCAATATTAACATGAAATTTTGCTTAATCAAACTAGCTCAGAAATGATACAAACAAATAGAATATTAGTTGATAAGGATATCAAAACAGTTAGTAAAATTATATTCTATATATTTAAGAAGCTGGAAATAGATTGAGCAGATTAAATGGCAACATTGAGAATATAATAAAATCCCAAAGAAAACTTCTAGACATTAGAACTACAGTGTCTGGAATTAAAAATGCATGGAATTGGATTAACAGAATATTAGACATTTCAGAAGAAAAGAAGGGTAAGCTTGAAGGCACAGCAATAAACACATAGAGAAAACATAATTTTTAAAAATGAAAAGAGCATCAGGGAGCTGTGGTCAACTGTAGCATACAGAGGAATGAGGAGAAGCAGCAGCAAACTTCTATTCAAAACAATGCAAGTCAGAAGACAATGGAGAAGCATCTTTAAGTACAGAAGTTAAAGGGAAAATAAGGGAAGGAAAAAAAAAGAAAAGTAGAGAAATAAACTGCCACCCTAGATTCTGTACCAATGAAAATAGTTTTCAAAAACATTGGTGAAACAAACACTTTTTCAGATATATCTAAGCTGAAAGAATCACCAGCTCAACTACACCATAAGGAATGTTAAAGTTGGTCCTTCAAGGAGAAGGAAAATGATCCCAGATGGTAGTTTTGGACCTATTCTAAGGTTGCTCAATTATAGCACTACTCACACTTTGGGGAGATAATTTTCTGTTGTGGGAGGATTCCTGTGCACTGGAGGACATTTTGCAGCATTTCTGGCCCCTACCAATTTGATTTCAGTAACACTTCATGCTCCCTAGTTGTGATGACCAAATCTCCACACATGGCCCATTGCGTCTTGCAAAGGAGAAAATTGCTTTCATTGAGAATCACTAATCAACACAAAAGATGAAGACCACTGGAAATAGTCACTATGTGAGTAAAGGTAAAAAAAATTAAAAAGTTAATTGGCTGTTAAAAGCAAAAGTAATAATGTAGTTAGGGCTGTATAACATGTAGAAATAAAATATATGACAACATTAGCACAAGGCTAGGAAGAAATAAAATTGTATCTTCCTAAGTTTCTTATTCTGTATAAGAAGTGATAGAATATTACTTGAGGTAACCCCTTGTAAGTTAAAGTTGGATACCATAAATCCTATAGCAACCATACCACTTATAGCAACTATATAGCAATAATTTGTTATGTATAATGAAGTATTCTAATAAGCCAACAAAAGAGACAAAATTGAATGATAAAAATACTGAAATAATTCAAAAGAAAGCAGAAAAAGACAAAGAAGAGAGCAAAAACTGGATGGCACAATAGAATATAAATACCAAAATGGTAGATTTAAACCTAACCATATTAAAATTGTATTAAATATAAATTATATAAACACTCCAACTAAAAGACAGAGATTGTCATAATGATTTTTTAAAGCCACACCCAGCTACATATTCTGTCAACAAGAAACTCAATTTAAATATAAAGACACAAATTAGATGAAAGTTTTATTAATGGAGAACTATATATCATAAAAACATTAATTTTTACAAAGTTTGTGTGGCTATATCAATGTCAGACAAACACGATTTCAAAGCCAAGATTTTTTAGGGATAGTTATTTCATAATATTAAAGGAAAATCAAGGGTATATAACAATCCTAAATGTTAACACATCTAACAACAGAGCTTTAAATACAAGAAGCAAACACGGATAGAACTGCCAGGAGAAATCAATAAGTCTACAATTATAATTGGAGGTTTCAATGCCCCTCTCTCATTCATTGATAGAACAAGTGGAGGAGAAATCAGTAAGTTTATAATAGACTTGGCCAACACTGTATACTAAATTGGCTTACCATTAATCAGAGTAAAATACACATTATTTTCTAGTGCACACAAACATTTACTAAGAGAGACTAAGTTCTGGTGCATTAAAATAAAACTATAAAGAGATGAGAAATTCCTTGAACTGATAAACCACGTCTATTTTAAAAAGTGTAGCTAACCATGGACCTAATGGTAAAAGATCAAAAGTTTTCCCCTTAAGATCAGTAACAAGGCAAAGATACTACTTCTATTCAACGTTGTATTGGAAGCTAGTCATAAAGCATGGAAGAGAAATAGAAGGTATACAGATTGGAAGGAATAGTTAAGACTGACTTGATTTGGAGATGAAATGATACTGTATATGGAAAATCCTATAGCATCTAAAAAATTAAAATTAAAAACCTATTAGAACTAATAAGTCAGTTTAGCTAGATTGAAGGATTCAAAATAAACACACAAAAAATTAACTGCATTTCTGTATACTAGCAACATGTACAGAGAATTAAAATCTTTTAAAAGTCCATTTTAAATAATATCAAAATACGAAACATCCTGTACTGAAGAATGAGTTTGACAAAGATGTGCAAGACATGTACACTGAAATCTATGATGCTGCTGAGAAAAATTTAAAAAGTTATCAACAAAAGAAGACATACATCTTTTCAATCAAAATACCAGGAGTGTTTTATAGAAATTGACAAATGACTTCTAAATTTCAATATTGGAAACCTTAAACTACCTGATTTCAAGACTTTTCTAAAGCTACAGGTGATCTAAACAGTGTGATATTGGCATAAAGATAGAAAAACAGATCAATGGAACAGAATAGAGAGGCCAAAAATAGATAGACACATTTGAGTGAACTGATTTTTGACCAAAGTAACAAGGAAATTCAGAAAAGATGGATTTTGTTAACAAATGATGCTAGAAAACTGAAGAGCCATACGGGGGAAAAAGTAATTTTTCATACCTTAAACAAAAATTAAACTCAAAATAGTTCAGGACCTAAATTTAAACCTAAAACTATAAAATTTCCAAAACAAAACATAAGAAAACTCTTTTTGAGCCCTTCAGCTAAGAGTATGATCCGTAAAAGAAAAAAAAAATTGTAGATTGGGCTAATGGAAATTAAGAACTTTTGGTCTTTGAAATGCATTGTTTAGAGAATTTAAAGACAAGCCACAGATTTGGATAAAATATTTAAAATTACATAACTGATAAGAGTTTCATATCTAGAATATACTAAAAAAAAAAAAACCCTCAAAATTCAATAAGAAAGCCAACTATTTAAAATAATGCAAAAGATTTGAACACTTTGCCCAAAAAAGATGGCAAATATGTACACAAAGACATTTAACATTGCTGGTCATTAGCAAGATGCAATTTAACATCTTCACAAGATGCTGCTATGCATGCTTATTAGACCACCTAAAACTGACCATACCAACTATTGTTGAGGGTGTGGAGCAACCCGAAGTCTAACACACACCTGGGGGAATCCAAAATGGTACAATATCTGTAGACATCAGTTGGCACATTTTTAAAAGTTAAACATACACTTCCCCTATGACTTAACAATCCTATTCTTGGGTATTTGCCCAAGAAAAATAAAAAACCTATATCCTATAGGTGAATGTTTATAGCCACTGCATTTATAGTTGCCAAAAACTGAAAATAATCCAAAATGCCCATGAACAGGTAATGGTTAAGAATTTTTGGAACAAAGAATGCTACTCAGCAATGAAAAATAACAAATCCAATCAACACAATACTGGGGATGAACCTCAAAGCATTATGCTAAGTGAAAGCAGCCAGACACAAACAGCTGTAGGCTGTGTGATTTCATTTGGTTTATAAAACATACTCAGAGACATAGGGACAGAAAGCAGACCAGCAGATGCTAGGGTCTTGGGGTAGGGAAAAAAGATGTGGAAATTTTATACACTCATCCAAAGCCATGAAATTCTACACCCAAAAAAGTGATCATCATATTGTATTATATCTTCATAAAACTGACTTTTTCCCCCTACATCCTTTGCTTACCTTTCTGCCTTTAGTCCTATGTTTTTTTTCTCATGACTTCCGCAGTAAATAACTAAAAGTGTTTCTTTTAGCGTGTGTCTTATTGGTAGTTTTGTTTCTAGCTCATAAACTGCAAAGTGAGTGAAAACATTGTTTCTCCACTAGAAGCCCATGCCATGAATCAGCCCCTCTTCGCAGGCCCTGTTCTGTGATTCTGTGGCAGTGGACAGACCCCATGCGAGCCTCACATTGCTGTGAATTGGGCAGGGCAGGCTGTAGTGCTGACACCACTTGGGTCCTTGTCGGTAACTCTAGTGCCATTTGTTTCTGGGAATTCCATGCTTTTTCCAGGCTCCTACCCCGCAGATTCATTTTGGGAAATGTGATCATGTGACATCTTCTTGCCAAATGTCCGTGTAGCAAACTCTATTCCCTGACCATCCTTTGCTTCCCCAGCAGAACTGGGACAGCCCATACGGAATGGAACCTTGGGCTTTCTCTGCCTTCATTTGGGCCTGGTGGCCAGAAACAATGCTAAGCCCCAGGCCATTTCCTTCTCCTGGGCCTCACTCTGTTGCCTCTGAGTTTGCCGGAGCCTCGGTTTCCCCAGACTGAAGCTCCTGATATGTGTCCAGCATCTATTCTAGCAAGACCTTTCATTCATCCCGCTGAAAGTGTGCATGGCCACCCCACTCCCACATCCTACCTAGGATTCCAGAGCCTTGAAGAAGGGGAGGTGCCACCCAATGTCTGCTGAGCACAGGCCCCCCTTCTGTTCTGGGGTCCTTCCGGCCTGATTGAGACCCTCTCAGAAGGGAGTGGAAGGTGGCGCTGGGAAATAATGGTAGCATGCTAAAATTAAGTATTTTAAGAGCTTGTATTGGGTGGTGGGGGGGGGCATCTGGTCCATAAGGGTTTTCAGAGGTTTGAAAATGGAGGAAGGCTGAGACATCCTATCTGGACACCCTGCTTCTTACAAGGCGACACTTACTACAATAAGAAATGTCCCCTAAGCATCTCCTGGTGTGGTGTGGTGAGCATAGTGAGCTCATAGCCCACCTCCCTTCCCCAAGTGCTTGCTGCGGGCCGGCCATGAGCCAGATGTCCTGGCAAATGAGATGTACCTATGAACAAAGCAAGCAAACCCTGCCTGGGCAGAGCTTACGTTATTTAAATGACTATTGCAACCAGAATATGAGAAATGGACCTTATTTAGTGTTCGAATCTTTTTTTTTTTTTTTTTGCTAATTGCTTTGATAATGTTTTGAGCCAATATAAACACAGAATAGAGACAATAGAAAAGGCAATACACAAAATCCTTAAATGCATCTTTAAAAAGCCCAAATTATAACAATAAAATATCTTTGATGTTTGCTTTGTTTGGCCACATCACCGAAATACAATAGTCCTCAGACCCACCAAAGTTCACAATGGCAGGCAGGGACCCCATCAAGAGCCATCTCAGATGACAAGCACAGGCTTTGGGGCCAGAAAACCTGGATTCTACTCTCAACTGGGAGGCGTTGCTTAAGATTTCTGGGCCTTGGTTTCCTTAGCCATAAACATGACTGTACAAATGCTGCCTGCCTCCCTGGCTTGGTGGGAGGAGCAAGCAAATGAAATGTGCATGGCTGACCAGGCCAGCTGCTGTGCAGGCCCTTTGTGTGCAAGCTTGTTGCCACCTCACAGAACAGAGAACTCCCCCAGAACACACATTCCAAAAACCACACAAAGATATGATTGCAGGGAAAAATCATAGAGCAAGTGTGTGTTTTTAAAATGGTAGTATAATGGGATATATATACATACATATGACAAATAGAATGGTATATATGTATATATGTGTATAATATATACGCATACATAAATATAATGGCATATACGTGTGTTTATATATTTGTATATATGTGTATACAATTTGTATATATGTGTTTTAATTTTGAGGCTAGGCTGAAGGTAGGGAATTTTTAAAAATATAAACACAATATTCACAACCTGATCACAATCTTCTGATATCTAGCTGTTAATCAGAGAACAACCAAACACAGGGACTGCTTTCACCCCCACAACCGAGAGTGTTCCTAACCCTAAGGACTCCCAGCGGACAAAATCAAAGGACCTTTCCTCAAAGCTCTTCTCCAAGAGCAAGGCTGGAGCTCACTGCAAGGGCTGGGCTTGGGAAAATATGTCATCTGTCTCTCTATTGCTAAGAATGTGAATTATCTGGAATCCTTTTCCTCCTTACCCATAATTGTGTCATTTGCTTTTCTCAGTATGGCAGGAACAATCTGTTTCTTTTCTATTTCCTGCTAGTGTCATTTTGTCATATTTGGGTTCAGCAGTAAGATTCCTGTGTTTTGTATCTCTCAGTACTAACTAGGGATATTCAAATCTCCAAGCAAGTTCTGTGCACTTACACACACTCATTCACATCAATTTCATCATTAATTTCCTGATGGCAGGGACCAGATTCTTTTGCATTTGGCAATGCTCAGTACCTGCATTTTCAAATGATGAATACATTATATAAACCTATTTATTGGCCAAAGCCTAAAGTAAAGGTAAAATTATCTGTAAGTGTCTCCATACCGTGCACTAAAACATGAACATTTGAAATAGTTAACTCTGTGGGCTCACGCCTATAATCCCAGCACTTTGGGCGACCAAGGCAGGTAGATCACTTGAGCTCAGGCGTTTGAAACCAGCTTGGGCAACATGGCGAAACCCCATCTCTACAAAAAATTTTAAAATTAGCCAAGCATGGTGGTGCATGCCTGTAGTCTCAGCTACTTAGGAGGCTGTGGTGGGATGACTGCTTGAGCCTGGGAGGTGGAAGCTGCAGTGAGTCAGGATGGTGCCACTGCAATCCAGCCTGGGAGACACAGAGAGACCCTATATCAAAAAAGGAAAGGAAAGGAAAAAATGGCAAGGCAAAGCAAGGCAAGGCAAGACCTCATGGCCTCAAGCCAGCCATGAATCCTGTGTGTTTCCATGGCGGGTGTTGGTGGAGTGGGTAAGGGTTTCTAGGATTTGGGCTCTTCCAACGCCTTTGAAAATTCTTTCACCTTCCTCTTATGTTTTAGAATTGAAAACAAACAAAGGAAAGGAAAGGAAAGGAAAGGAAAGGAAAGGAAAGGAAAGGAAAGGAAAGGAAAGGAAAGGAAAGGAAGGGAAGGGAAGGGAAGGGAAGGGAAGGGAAGGGAAGGGAAGGGAAGGGAAGGGAAGGGAAGGGAAGGGAAGGGAAGGGAAGGGAAGGGAAGGGAAGGGAAGGGAAGGGAAGGGAAGGGAAGGGAAGGGAAGGGAAGGGAAGGGAAGGGAAGGGAAGGGAAAGGAAATAGTTTGCTCCATTTTCTATTGTAAATAATGCTGACCCACTGACTAGACAAAAAAATTATTTTTAAACTTTTTTGACTACATGTTTTCTGTCTTTCACCAATATTCAAATTATGGAATGCAATGTATCTACAAGAGTGTAGACCATCAGAGATTGTCATAAAACTGTGAGAATTGGTGGTCTGTGAGCTATGTGGAGATCATTTTAATCACTCCTTATTAAAATAGCAGTGGGTATTCCCATCAAATGAAGGATGCTATCAAGTCAGCACCATTCCGTCCCTTTGATGGGCATGAAATTGTCATTATGTCTGATCTGAATATATGTCTATGTAGGAAAAATAAACTAGAATTCTGTTTACAGCTCTTTCCTGAATTCCTTAAGCTCATCATTCAAATGGCCCTCTTTGTCCCTAAAATATGCGTACTTAAGCCAGCACAGATGTGGCAGGGCATGCAGGTTGGAAAACTGTGTTAATGCAACATCCTGCCCCGTGGATGCCTCCGTTTGCCATAAGAAAGCTAATGGATGTGTCCCCGGGAGATGAGAAGCTGGCCCGTGGCAGGCAGCTCCGGAGCTCCATATGGAAATTCACTATTAAATGTAGGTGCTCTTAAGGGCTGCGTAATTAGTAAACTCAGGCGGCCACACAGTTCGCTGGGTCCCTGGGTGGGAATCCCATTCCGGCAGTGAGGCTGCATCTGGCACATGGCGTCTGCTCTGCACCCGCCTCCGTGCCAGCTCCGGGTTTGGTGAAGATTTCTCCCTGCTTGTGTGCGTGCTTCTCGTGCCCGTATTTACTAGGTCTATTGCTTTTGCTGTGTTTTGTTGCCCTCACCGCTCCCTGGGCATTCGATTTCAAGGCCCCTTGGCCTTCCCCTCCATACCATTCTTCGGCAGGCTCTCCTTCCCACAGTTCATCTATCATTTTCACTGACTTCAACACGATCTCTGACACAACCCCCTAACCAGGCAGGGAGCTGGGTTAGAGGCACAGCTGCTCTGTGCTCTGCAGGGACTCACACGTCCCCTGCTCGGAGCCCTCTGTTGTCACTGGCTTAAAAGGCCAGAGAGCTAGAATGTCTGGGTCAACTCTATCTGCTTGCTGTCGTTATGGCCTCAAGCCAGCCATGAATCCTGTGTGTTTTCATGGCGGGTGTTGGCGGGGTGGGTAACGGTTTCTAGGATTTGGCTCTTCCAATACCTTCGAAAATTCTTTCACTTTCCTCTTATGTTTTAGAATTGAAAACAAACAAACAAACAAAAGATTCCAATTCGACATTACAAGGAAGAGAATGTAACTAATACCCAAAACTTTAAATACTCCAGATATGACATCATTTCCAAATTAATGATTAAACTACAAGGCAAGCATTTGCTTTGAAGGAGTCATGTTGATGCTGATGGCTTACATTTTTCACAAACTGGCAAACTCGTCACAATCAAAGTAACATATATTCCTGCTTAATGTGTCCACTTTGCTAAAAATACATGAGTACCATCTTCAAACTAGAAAACATGACACCCCAAGGCCTAACTTGATGTTTGCTCCCAGTTTCATCTGAAAGAACATTCTCCCATTCCGCAAAGCCTCTTAGATGGTGAGTGTTAGGTTTTCCTGGGCCTGACTTGAGTGTTGACAATCTGACATGTTTCAAGAGGACTTTGAAACTTTGTTCATCTAAAATAGATAGAGGAAATGTGTTCCGTGTCTTTCCTCCACTTCCCTTTACATCTGTTGCTTCACTCATTCTCTTGATTTGATTACAATGCTTTTGCCCTTTTTTTCAGACTGGCAAATGTTGAGTGACAACTACAGCCTGCTGGCCACGGTGTCCACATTTCTCCGCCCTTAGAATCATCCTGTGCAAACTCGTGATGTCTTCCCCTGGGTCCTGGGCATATGGGCCCTGCGTTTCAACAGCTCATTCAAGCAGATGGAATTCCCATGTTCCGTGTCAGGAAGTGCCTGAAGCCAGAGAGACACCCATGGCGGGACAGATACAAGCCACAGCATTTTTTCCTCTTTGTGTCTGAGAGAAAGGACAAACTTTGGATTCGATAGGAAGTCCTTAAAATGTTTGTCTTGAAATAGGGATGAAGAGGCAAATGGTTCCTCTCTGCAAGCAATCGCAGTGTTGCCTATGGCTCACATGGCTGTAGCATGCCCATTCTTGTGCAGATATTTCTCTAAGCACCTTTTATGTCTCAGGCTGGTGTTCTTATTTGGTCCCATTCTGCAGCTCAGAAAACTGAGGCATAAGGGGTTAAGCACTGTCAGGAATCTGGTGCAAAAGCCTACACTTTCACAGCCTCACCAGCTGATCAAAAACCCAGCAGGGCTGGTGTCAGACACATATCCACCCATCCAGCTCCCTGCCACAAGCTGAGAATTTGGCAGAGTCTCGTTGTAGCATTTCTCAAACCCTCCTGAGAGACCTGTGAGTGGAAAACTCAAGGCAAACTGACTGTACACTGAGCTATGACCTGATTTAGAAATACCTTAGCGATGGTTGCATTTTCACTTTCTATGACTGTTTTTTAACCCATTTATGTGGGGTGTGTAATTGGAGAGAAAATTCAATTTCTTTGGAGATGTAATTCATTGACAATTTTGATCAAATTTAGAATGAATGCTAAATTAAGAATAAATTTAGAATTGAATACATTAATATTGGGGTAAATTAGGAAGGCTTTTAATAGTCAAAAATTGTAAATAGCTTTTATTGAAAAGTGTGCCCACAGTAACATCTGTTATATTGGGGCCAACACAGTTAACCTTTCTCATGGGTCATTATAAGCAACAGTCAATAAAAATGTACCATGCAGAATCCTTCATACAGTTTTATCCCTTTGCACAACATCTCCACTTTTTAAGCTGTTAATAATGTTCCAAAATAAACCTTCCATCAGTTCAAGCTAGCACATTTGTCTGAGGAAAAACATAATAAATGCATTGCCTACAAGCAGTTAAAAAATCAAAACTACCGCAAGCTCAGGAAGTATCTCTATAGGGAGCCCTGGCGCATGGTAACGTTAAGTCCCCATGCAAATCCACTCCTGTAAGCTATGGCACAGCTGCAAAAAAAAGGCAGGCCCCATAAATATGGAGTCTGTAGATATAAAACAGCAATGATGTCACGCTGGAGGATTTATAAGCTCCTCCACTTGTAGCTGAGAATGTGGACAATACAAAGCCTTTAAACAATTCTATGTCACATAGGGTCATGGGACACCACAAAAGCAAATATTTGTGTGTGTGTGTGTGCGCACATGTGTGTGTGTGTGTATTAAAAGTGGGTTAAAAAAATCTCTTTCAAAAACGCAGGCATGGTTTGCACTCTCTGTAGCATGCTGGTATTCAAGGACTGAGTTTTCAAAAGAGAAATGTAGGTAGCAGTTTCCGTCTGGCAGATTCCCTGTTGAAGTCATCCTAGCATCCTGCAAGAGTGTTAGTTACATTACCCTATGCACATATCAGGCATCATTCTCCGGACTCAGCCTTTGAGCTTGGACCCCGGAATTGACACTCAGTGGGTCATGGGACCTCCACCTCTCCAGGCTTTGGGTGCAAAAATTCCTAATCATCAGCATGGGGCGTCCTTCTCCCCTGCACTGTCTTCCCCTCTTCCACAGCGAGTGTTCATTCCCTTTATTGTACCCAGCTATGTGGCTATCTTTGGCACCATATCATTGTCTCCCCTCTTTCTGGGGTGCCCCATCTGGTGGGCATGCTGGTCACCCTCAGCTTCCTCCTAATGTGGGTGCACTTTTTGCATCCTTATCTTCATGGGAGGGGCTGAAAGAACTTCTGGCCCACACAGGCCGACCCGGCCCCTCATGAACATCTATTGAAACTGATGGATTGAATGCCTCACATCTGCCAAGGTGTCATTCAAGCCAGGGGGGATTTGGAGGAAGACAAGGCAAGCATTGTAAAAATGACTTTGTGATCTAGTTTATTGAGCTCGCCTTAAACTCCTAAGCACAGTTGGGGCAGAAAACCTTGTTTCCTGCAAAAACAACTTCACAGAAATGGGAAAATGCACTATATAAGGAGCAAATGAATATTTTCCCTTGATTTGTGCCTGAAACATACGAGTGGAGGAAAAAAAAATCCCAGCTGTCTACTGCATTGTGTGAACATATACATGCATTTAAATTACTTATATCATTACTTACAGATGTAATTGTGAAATATGTTCTTTTTGCATTCAAAATTAGGGACTGAACAGATGGTGAACGCTCAGTTTAAAGCAATATGTCCATTAAAATAACCCGTACTGTTGGTGTTTAGTGTAACAATAGCAATGAGTTCATTATAGCAGGGTTCTGCAGCACTGCTCGCACGGGGAAGAAGAGCTCTCAGAAAATGCTCACTGGCCCAGGTGACACACATTCCGAGACTGGGCCAGTTTTCCACCCCCTCAGCCATCAGTGGAGGGCTTCCAGGGTTGAACTCCTTGTTTTGCTTAGTATTTTGCTTCTGAAGAAGAAAGTCAATAAACAGCTGACATTTAGCAATTCTTTGCTTCTGGGTTATTTTTTCTCTACTCTCCAGATGTGCTCAAATGTGTGGTTCCAGATGCATCACCTCCAACAGGATGAAATGCTGCTCCCGCCAGGAAGGGGGTGTTTACCCAACGAGCCTGGGTCAGGTGCATGGGCTAACAGCACATCAGATCCCTGCTCTCTCTTCTTGGGCCTCTGCAAGGACCACCAGGATGCCAGGCACCCTCTAGGCTGGTCAGGGCTGTCTCCTAACTCAGTTGTGATTAAATCGACCCAACGCATCTGCATCTGTTGCCGCCTCCCCTGTTCTCCCATGCACCACTCATAATATGAATACTCTCCAAGAAAAGAAAACAAATATCAGCATCCCTCCCCATCCCCTGCCATGATTTCCATTTCGGCAGCAGTGCCAGTGGCTAACATCCTCTAGAAAACTGCGATAAATCAAACAGAAAAAGTTGAACTCTCTCTGGGAGCCCCGAGCTAGGAAAGACAGGGAATATCTTCCTGTGCAGTCCTGGGTCAATCCATTGGATAGACTGATTCAGTGTTTCCATTTTTAAAACAGGGAAATTATGGTTATTCACCTCTTTCTTATGGCAGTTGATGACCAAATGAGCTGCACAAACGTCACACCCACAGCGGTTGCGGGGGAAGAGGAAGGAAAGTCCCACCCACCGTGGGAAGAGCAAGGCATGTCGAGATGATGCTGTGCAGAAATTGCAGGTAAACTGGTCCCCAAACTGACCAGGAGTGATGGTACCTGACTCGTATCAAGGCAAAGTAAACATTACTCCCAGTCTATGGCTGGGGAAGAGCGAGGCTGAGGACCCAGTTTTCCTGGAAATACCAATGGGAAAAGACTCAGTGAAGAACCAGAGTGTTCGGGGCGGAGGGAAAAAGAACAGAGAAAGGGGACACAGATGAGCTTTCAGGCAGGTGTTATTGTTCTTATGTCAGAGGGTTAGGAAGACGATACACGTCCTCCTTTTCAGGGGGTGCAGGGATCTGCACCCAAACTTATCAGAGTCAAGTGTCTGCATGTCTTCATGGTGTCAACTCTTTCCTCCTTACTGCACCAGGACGGAAGGACAGGAGGGAGAGAGGGTGATCCAGCCTTGGGGTGGATGAAGGACAGCCCAGCAATCCCTCAGGGCCAATCTTCTGTGAGTGTCACTAGGGATAAAAGAGGGACCGATGGGGATCACTTAGTGGGAGCCGATGTAATTCAGTGATGCTCAATTATTGCTCTTTATCAGCATCTTCTGTAAAGGATACTTAAGGGCAGCTACCTGGGTCCACTGCAGATCCACTGAGTCAGGATTCCTGGAGGTGGAACCCTGGATGTTTTTCTTTCTAGAAATTTGCTCTATAATTAGCTCTACCATGTGGGTAGGGTAGAGAAGTCAGAACTGGATCCAGGCATGGTATGCATGCCTACTCGAGATTCCTGACAGCCGTCTGAGCCCATCCCTCCCAGCACCTGCTTTACAGGTCTTCTTCCCAGCCCTGTCCAGTCAACCTGCCCAGACTCCACTTGATTGTCCCTACGTGGTCTGCGAGCTTGCCATGTACTTCCATACCATTGTGTTTCTGCTAATTTTATCATTCTATTCGAATATTATTTTAATGGAGTTTTTCCCACCCTTTGCCACTCTGGTGAGCCACCACTCATCCTGGGAGGCCACGCTTCCACATCACATCCTCTTTGCATTACTCTAGACATTACCACTGCCATGCAATGATTATATTAATTGTTGCCCCATTTGTTATGGCAGTGAAGCCACATTCAACATTTACTGTGCTCAGCGAGTCCCGTGGTTCTTGCAAAAAGTACGAATGCCTGGGTTCTGCCCCAGGACTGCTCATGCACCAGGTGTGTGTTTTCTGAGCATCCCAGGCCACACAGCTGCAAGTGGCCTCTGCAGCAGAGGCTGAGGACCCTGCAAAGTGCTTGCAGTAGGAGAGTCTTACCTGGGGTTGGCTTCAGAGCAAAGCCATGTGACCAAATCCTGGGCCCCGGAGGGCAGCATAGGTCTTCTTCACTTTTAGCAGCCAGGACCTCCCCAGCACAGTGCCTGACACATAGTAGGTGCCTGGGAAAGATGTGGCAGATTAAATAATAAGTAAGACTGGCACAGATGGCCCCATGTGAAGTGCCAGAGGCAAGGGGGAAATAAAAGGAAGACGCTGGTAACACCTGCCATGATAAATAAATGAAGGGAACTCACCTGGGCCATGAGAGGAGAGGAAGCAATGAGACAGGGATTCAGAAAGATGGGGGGGCGGGGGTGGAATTGAAACTGTGGACTCAAAAGGAAAAAGAATCAAACAAAAGCAGCATAGCTACGTGTGGCCAAATACAGGATGTGGTAGTCAAATAGAGTCAGATTAAAGGAGGCTTGACTCAAAAAGAAATTACTTTCACTTAAGTCCACAAAGCAAGGAATGGGAATAACTCAAAAAGCAAAAGCAGAAACAACTAATGGCAGGTATTAAGGGCTGAATCACATCCCCCAAAATTCATGTGTTGAAGCGCCAACCCTCAGTATTTCAGAATGTGATTGTATTTGGAGGCAGAGTATTTAAAGCAGTTGTTAAATTAAAAGGAGGTCATTAGAGTGGGTCTTAATCCTACATGACTGGTGTCCTTTTAAAAAGAGATCAGGCCACAGACACACACAGACGGACAATCATGTGACGACAGAGAGAAGGTGGCATCTCAGCCACGGAGGGAGGCCTCAGGAGAAACCATCCCTGCGGATGCTTTGATCTTGGGCTTCTGGCCTCCAGAGCTGTGAGACAGCAAGTGTCTGCTGTTTAGGCCTCCCGGCCTGTGATGCTGCATTATCAATGCAACCTGAGCAAGCCGACACAGCAGGTGAGACTGCGAGGAAGTTGCTCTGCCCACTGAAATGGAAGCTTTATGTCAAAGAGTCGGAGACCCACCCATGACAGGGGAGGGGCGTTATGGCTCCTGAGAGACAGGCAGAGGGCAGGAGAGGAACTCCACATCTGTGGAGGCCAGGCTAAAGTCAGACTCTCTGTGGACTCGTCCTGACCTGTGGCCACGATCATGCAGGGGCCAGCCCGTCACACTTGATAGTTGACCAATAGCACTTAAGGCAAGCTCTGAGGACCAACTCTGCCAGGCCTGGGGGAATGGGAGATCAAGGACCCTGGTCAGCCCTCCACTTGTGAGCAGTGAGACAAATTACCAGGCATAGCCTCGGCGGGATGGAGGAGGACAACAGGCAGAGATGGAAGGATCTCCTGAGCAGCTAGGGGCAGGGAGGGCCATAGATTCTGTCTGATTATATTTTGAAGGATAAGTGAGGATTAAGGAAGAAGGAAATGTTGAGAAATCCAGGTACAGGCAGTAGAAGGGCAATTCCAGTGACAAGAGACAGCCAGGCACCTCTAGACCAAAGGACCTGGTGTGTCCCAGCTGTGAGCGTCAAGGAGATCCAGCGATGGATGGTTCTCCAATGCACCAGGCACCACAGAGGACGCTGGAATACGCTGTGCCACCGCAGAACCACCCGGGACTCTGCCTTCATGGGGCCTACATCCTAGCAAGGGGATCTGGTATTCCAGGAATGGGCAGACCCATGAGTTAGAGCTTACCCCGTTGGCATCACTGATGGTTCTGTTACTTCCCTCTTACATAACTTGCAAATGCATTTTCCTCCACTGTGACATGCTTCTCCTCAGTGCCTGGTGAACTCCTATCCATCCTCTAAGGCCCCGTCCAGCTTAGCCATATCCCAGATCCTCCACAGAATGAGTTCTTCTATTCTGTGTACCCACAGCAAGTTAAGGATGAGTTGATGAAAGCATTTGCCACACCCGGCTAAGCTTGCTTCTGTGTACAGCCCGCCTTCCCCACCATATCTGTGCCTTCAGCAATCCCTGGTTCAGCAGATGCATGTGGAGCGACTGTGGAAGCGAGTAGATGAACAGAGTGCAGTAGGTACATCATTTGCTTAGGAATAAAGGGGGTATTTGGAGATGCAAAATGCACTGCAGTCTCTATACAAACCCAGGTTGAATAAAATGGGCTTCATGGACAAGGCCAGCACCTAAGGCTTTTCACTCCTGGTCCGCTGTGGTCGTGGTTCTACAGCAAAGAGCAGCGTGCTCACCAGCCCTGGGGCTCTGAGCTCACAACACCTTCCTCTCCACCTCTAGAGCTGCAGGCCGAAGGAAGCAATTGGCGCCGCTATGAAGAGCTGGGACTCCAACCGGGAAAGAGGGCGAGGCCATCAGTTGGGGATTTATGTGCCTGGAGGGAGGACTGAGATGCTCAAGGTAGGAGAGGGCACCCTTTCTGTTGACACCATGGGAACAGCAGAAATCAGTTTTTCAGAAGCCAAAATCATTGGCGGTGGTGTTTGAAAGATGAGCAATTTCAAGTTCAAAAAGTAAGAAACAAAAACTAGTACAAAATAGGAAGAGCGATCAAGAGTAGGAAACCTCTCCATCTCAGATGTCAGCATTGTGGGATTTACTGAGAAGAAAGGAAAGATGAGGAGAGCCCGGGAAAGGTAAAGGCCTTAGAATGATGAAGCATGTGTGGGCTATTTTATGCAAAATTAATATAAAGCAGTTGGTGATGGAAAAGGAATCACAGCAGCATGCACATTGTGTGGATAACCTCATAGGAAACCTCAAAACAGTGTAAGATAATGGATAAGCAAACACCATGTAAAGGGGCCACTGAAAGGTAAGAACTGTATGCCTCAATTACGCCTTGATCTTTATGTGTAGCTGCTTTCTAATGTATGCTTTTTCCTGTATTGTAAACTCTGGAAGACAAGAAAGGATTTCTTCATGCCGACTTTCCAGCACCTGGCATTGTACCAGGCATTCATTAACAATAGGAATTGAATTGCACAAACACAATGACTTCCACATTAAAATACCATTTAATAGAGTTGACCTGGAAGGAACATATGATTATCTTTACAAATCAGGTGCATTTAGGTAGATGAAAGGAAATAAAATGAGTCAATGGAGGTCCAGTAAGTAAACAACATAGAAGATTATTTGGTGAGAATGACAAGGCAGCTTCCCAGAGAAGAAAAGAAACTTGGCAAAGATGTTAGTGGAAGAACATCCTGATCTTGATTCTGCCACTTACCTGTGACCTCAGGTGCACCTCATAAGCTTTGTGGCTAAATCGATATGCTTTCATAAACACAGATGTAATTCTTACTGACTATAAAAGTAACACATGCTTATTGTTAAAAAAGAAATACAGAAAATTATAATCAATAAAATGCAAATGTTGCCTGCAACTTCATTTACTACACATAATTACCTTTACCATTTGTGTGCATTTCCTTCCAGTTTTTTTGCATGCATTGATTTTTTAAATTTCCTTCCTGAAATTGGATTAATACATCTAGTTTTTATTCTGCTTTTGAAAGTTAACATTTTCTTTTGAGCATTGCCTAACATTGTTAAACATTATTTTTAAATGCTTTTGTAAGGCTGTATAGTATTCCATCTAATACATATATTCATTAATGCAGTAAGCAAATATTTAATAAATGTTCAGGGGGCCAGGTCCTTGACTAAGCCCTAGAGCTAACAGTGGGAAACAAGGAAGCAGAGGGTTATGGAGAGAGGAAAATGTGGGATTGTAAACACACATAGGTGAGTATTACCATTGACTTAGACCTTCCTCTCTTGTTAGTCATTTATCCCGCGTTTTTGACATTGTAACCAATACATCAAGGCCTTATAGCGGAGGTCACAACCTGAACCTACACTGAGCCTGCTGAGTGCTGGAGATAAGGTGCTAAGTGCAGACACAAGGGAGGTATTTTCCCTGCTGCATTTCTGAGAATGGGTAGATGGTTTGGAAAGTATCTATCCTAACCACCTGGCCCATGGACTTCGAGCCCCAGTGGGAAAAAAGGCTGTTGCCCAAAAAGAATGCTATTTTCAGGAGGGCCACCAGAAGACACAGGATATGAACAGCCCAGGCAGGATTCCAGGGGCACAGAGTGGCCTCCTGAGACAGAGGTCATGGTGCCCCTCAGGGTCAGAGCTGGAGACGGTGGAGACAGTGTGCTCAGCAGGACAGCAACGTCCTCTGGGTGGCCACTGCGTCAGCGCAGGCCAGACTTCTCAAGGGGCTTGCAGCACAGGAGAAAGTGAAGGCATTCTGGTTTCCATGGTAACTGTAATTGTGGCTCTTACTTGGTTTGGTGCAGGTTTTCTGAGTCTTTAAGAAATAATTGCAGGAGGAAGGTGTTGCACGCAGGGCTGGAAGTCGTGCGTGGGCAGATGGGGGCAAGAGTTACTCCTGTTTGGGTGTCTGATGAAAACTAGCTGGGAGAGTCGGGCTACCTGAGGAACTAACTGCAGGACTGGTTCTGCAGGTATGAACCATGTCAGGGCTCGAATACATCCTGCCAACGTGATTTCCAGGAGCGCAGCCTCAATTTACACCCCACCATCGAAGTGTGAAAGCGCCATGCCTCTACCCCTGTGTCGCTGTTAGCCTCCAGGATGTTTAGAAACTTGAAGATTTTTAAATATTTTATCTTTGAGCAGCCCAGGCAGGATACCAGGGGGCACACAGTGGCCTCCTGAGACAGACACCACGGTGCCCCTCGGGGTTAGAGCCGGCAGCTCAGATGGGGGATGGTATCTTAGCGGGACAGCAGCATTCTCTCCGAGGGCAATTCACTATTTCTGGTATTTTATCTTTGCCAATCTGATGCTATTTAAATGGCACGTTGTTTTAATTTCCATTTTTGTATACCAAAAAAAAAAAAAAGACTTTCTCACATATTGATCAATTTTCATTTTCTTCCTAAGCAAACTATCTTTCTATGTCTCCTCGTTTTAAAACATTGCAATGGTAGTGTTTCTCATATGGATTGCTATCTATGTGTTAAGGATATTTGCCTTTCAGTTTTACATTTGTTGGAGGTCTTTTTCTCATTTGTCTTTTGCCATTTAGTTTTGTTTATATTTATTTTTGTTTAGTTTGATTTTTGGCATATAAAATATTTTAACCTTCATAGAGTCAAACCGATCAGTCATTCTCTTTGATTGTATCATTTTATTGTATGATAGAAAGTCCTGCTCTATCCTGGACCCACTTAAATAGTGAGTGTATTTTTCTTATGTTTTTAATGGTTTCCTTTTTTTTTACTTTTGTCCCTAAATTTATCAGGAATGTTTTTGGAACATAGTTAATGGAAAGAAGAGAATGCAATCTCTATTTGTTTCCCCTGAGTAGCTATTTTTCAAATGCTATTTGTTGGATAACACCCCTTTTCTCTTCTTTTACAATGCATCCTTTATCACATTTTAGATCTTCATTTAAACTTCTCAAGTTTCAGTGCTTTTTTTATCTTTTACAAAAAATTATATTTCTATTGTAATGTTAATTTTTGATTTATGGAAGTATTTCAAATAATGAGAATATCTATTATTTTTCTTCCAGCTGCACTTTTGATTTATTTTTATTAAGTTCCAAAAATAATTCTGCTAATACCTAGTATATCGCATATTAGTTCACTTGATCTTCAAAAATCTTTGAAAAATATATTTTATAATTTCCACTTTATAGTTGGAGCAATTTAAAGTCAAAAAATCCTAGAAAACTGCCAATATTGCTAATAAATTTTAGCAGATGAAATTGGTAGACCAGCATTTCTACCATGTCCCTCTGATGGTAAATCTCAAGTCCTCCAAATCTCACAGAGATCTTCCAGGATTTTGATGATTATATTTGAACCAAAATCCTCAAAATATTCCTCTGAAAGTATCTTTGGTGTTAAGAACCAGTGAAGAAATGCTTCATCAAAGAGAGTGAGTAATATGAGGACGAAAAGGTGAGGGAAGGGGTTTTAGACTTGCCTGTTCCTCAGCTGCATTTGCTGGTCTCTGCGTCCAGCTCCAGGAACACAATCACCCCCACCAGCATTACTCGGGTCTCTCTTCTCTTCCATTTACACATGGGGTTTAAAGTCTCCACAGGGCCAGAGGTGCTGTTATTATGAATCAAAATAGTTTCCTCAGTACAATGGGGATTGATTGTTTATCAACTATGGAAGAGCAAAGAATTCACAGTGATTTCAAGAGTAACTGCTAAAATCATGGTAACAGCTGAAATTGTGAGCTCATTTTGTCACCTGAAATTTCAGTTGAGGTGTCTAACTTAAAGGGCAGTGCTTTGTGTATCCTGAATGTTATCTTCCTGTAGGAAAAAAGTGGTACCTCAATAGCTTCTATAGTTTTCCAATTTGAGTAATTTGCAATTTTCAAAGAAAAATACATTTCCAGTCTGGTTGAAAGAAAATACAGCGAATGTTGGGATAGTGGCCAGAATTGAATTTCTTCACTCCTAAGTTGGATAATTCTGTATTATCAGCCAATCCATTGAAGAAAACAGGAGTTAAATCTTTATCCGAAAGGTAAGCTCTCACATAGGAAGTTAATGGCTAATAGTGTGATACGGTTTGGCCATGTCCCCACTCAAATCTCATCTTGGATTCCCACATGTTGTAGGAGGGACCCAGTGGGAGGTAATTGAATCATGAGGGCAGATCTTTCCCGTGCTGTTCTTATGATCGTGAATAAGTCTTACAAGATCTGATGGTTCTAGAAGGGGAAGTTTCCCTGCATAATCGAAAATTTCTCTCTTTTTTTGCCTGCTGCCGTTCATGTAAGATGTGACTTGCTCCTCCTTGCCTTCCACCATGATTGTGAGGCCTCCCAGCTATGTGGAACTGTAAGTCCATTAAACCTCTTTCTTTTGTAAATTGCCCAGCCTCAGATATGTCCTTATTAGCAGCATGAAAACGGACTAATACATAGTGAAGTTCATTTTATTAGTATTTCTTCCAGATTTCTAGCATTGTGTGGCTATGATATGAGGAAAAAAGCAAACCTATGTAGATATTTTTCTACATGAATGCTTTTGCTCTCAAAATAGTAAAAGAAATTCCTTTGGAGGAGAAGATGCATTCATGCATCTTTTTGCATGGATTGTCCTGTCGTTCACTCAGTCTGTAAACTCCAGTACAGGCAACTGCAGCTCATTGTTCTACCAAATGCAGTTGTCACAGAGGCCTAAAGAACTTTTTTCTTGAAGGAGGAGCTATTTCATTCCCAAGTAACCAGATACACTTAAAATATCTAATGGAAGTAACTGGTGGATTTTCTCTCAAACCTTAAAATGCTCTCAATTAAAAAACTTTTCCAGAGAGAGAAGAAAATTGCCAATGCTGAGGTTTATGTAGTAATTTTATTCATTTTGAAATGTGATAGATATTAGGTATTGTGGCAGATTGTGAGATAATATTCATCTCTCTTGTAAAACATATATTCCCATGGGTTATCTAGAAAGTATTAGACGTTTCGGCCAGAATGAAGTATCATCTATTTCCAGGAGACTTTTCCCATCAGGGCTTTTGAGCAGACCTTGAAAACAAATCTACGTATCCTTCTCCTGTCTTTCTGAATCGTTCATGTGGTAATTCTGGGACTGGCTTGGAACCCCCCACCCCATCACAGAGACCAATACACATTCCGTGCCATTGGGGTACTAGGTGGAATATTCCGCAGTTCAGAATTAGGTTTTCAGTTTCATCCCTCAAAACAAAGAATTTTCAAAAATTCCCCTTTGTGGCCTGCTGGAATATCTAAATCTGGTTTTCAGTGTGGGACTTGTACTATAAACGAAAGTCTATTACATTTAGGAAAATAGAAAAATCCCAGATTTGTTTCAAAGTAGTCAATTTGTGCATGAGTAGTCTCTCTCTCTCTCTCTCTCTCTCTCTCTCTCTCTCTCTCTCTCTCTCTGTGTGTGTGAAAATTAGACTGTTTTCATATTTCCAAGAAGATTCTAGCTTTTGCTTTACGGCTGAGCACATCTCAGAATGAATGTTCCTCATGTCGCTCCTCACCAGAGTCCTGGAAGAACCAGAGACAAGAGATGGGATTGGAGCAGCTGTTTGTACTGCTGCAGGGAGGGAACACCTCCTGGACCCACAGTCCCACCCTAAGTGCCTTGGCACAGCCTCAGGAGGGTCACTGCCCTGTCTGCAGCCACAGTGCCTGGTGAGCAGCCCTTTCTCTAGGGCTGTCAAAGCCAGATCTGAACCCATAGCCACAGCCAGGTAATTCTGAGAAAGTGAAGAATCTAAGACTGTGTGGCAGATCCACGGTGCATTTCTGTGAACCACATTTTCAGCTAGTGCCAGAGGGTCTGCAGTCTGCAACACCTCTCCAATAGCCCTTCTCTTTAAGTTTCAAGTAGGAAAGAACGAGGCAGCCTGTAGTCCCAGCATTTTGGGAGGCCAACCTGGGCAGATCACGAAGTCAACAGTTCAAGACCAGCCTGGCCAACATGGTGAAACCCCATCTCTACTAAAGATACAGAAATTAGCCAGGTGTGGTGGCAGCACTCCTGTAATCCCAACTACTCAGGAGGCTGAGGCGGGAGAATTTCTTGAACCCGGGAGGCAGAGGTTGCAGTGAGCCGAGATAGAGAGGTTGTGCTCCAGCCTGGGCAACAGAGTGAGTGTGGCTCTGTAAAAAAAAAAAAAGAGAGAGAGAGAGAGAGAAGAGCAAGGCAGTCAGACATAAACACTCAGAATGCCAGCCCTGCCTGTGCCCACGTCCACAAGCTGGTGTGGCCCTCAGGTTTCAGAGCGTAGGCCAAGTCAGGGGACATGTTTAGAACAATGCGTGGAGGTCATGAGGACTCTTGCTTCAACTGTCCACAGGGCACCACAGGCTTACACAGGCAGACATGGCCTTGGTCATAGTGCTGGACTGGAAACCCCCCTTCTTTGCTAACAGATCAACAATGAATCGTGACCTTACAGATTAAGTGGTCCTACCCTCTTACGGCTCTAATAATGAGCATATCACCATAGCTTTGCCATAAAAAGTTTATTCTCCTCTGGGAAAATACATCCTTAAATCTCTTTTCTGTATCATCTGGTCTTACTTCTTTACACACACCCTGAAAATCATATATTTCCTTCATCCTAGGCACTTTTTGCAATAAAAACTGATATTTAACCCATCAGCAAGTCCTGTGGGTTTTACATCTAAAACACATTTTAAATCCATTTATGCAGTCACTGTCCCCCACCTTCTATCCCCCTCATCCTCTTCGGTAATAGAACTTGGGAATTTCATCTGGGTGCGAGATTTCATTTCCCAATCTTCCTTGTAACCAGCCACAACCAATAGGATGTAATTAGACATCGTGTGTGAACTTCCAAAAAATGTCCTTAAAGGAAGGCAGCAGGCATTTCTCCTTCTCTTCATACTTTACCTCTAATTGGAATGCAAACCTGATGGCTAGATCTAAAGCAGCTATCTTGGACAATAAGGTAAGCTTCAGAATGAAGGCCATGCATGATGGGACAAGATAGAAAATCCTGGGTCTTTTGTACCAGCATCCTATCAGCTCTGGACTGCATACCTAGAATTCTGTGGGAGACATGAACTTCCATCTCCTTTAAACCCTGCTTTTACTTAGGGTTTGGGGTCACTTGTGGCTGAAACTAATCCTAATACATTCCACGACTTTATCCAGGATCACCTGGTTGCCATCATGTCTCATTTGGACACCTGGCTGTGTCCCTGCTTTCTTTCTACCAAAGCAATCACAGGGATCTTTACAAGCACAATCAGATCACGTTACTGCCCTGTTTCAAGCCCTCTGATGGCTCCTCATTGTACTTAGAATAAAATCCAAAGACCCTGAGATGGTCTCCGCCATCCCTGGCACCTCTTATCCTACCCCTAAGCACCTCATATGTTGCACTCAGCCGTGCTGGCTCCGCCCTGTTCCTCCAGGAAGCCTGGGCTGTTCCTGCCTCACTTGCTGTTCCCTCTGCTGGGGGCACTCTCTCCCCACACCTCGGCGGCCAGTCCTTCTCACCCTGTGGATTTCAGTTTAAATACACATCACCAACCGAGCCTTTCCCTGGCTGCCTGATGTCGTGTTTGCCTGTCCCCATCCACTGGTCTTATTTCCATGTCAGAGCATCAGTCAGGATCTGAGTGGAGGCCATGCTGCCTGAGCCTTTCTCTTCTCGCAGTGGAAGGTGGACTCAGTGGGAAGAGGAACCCTTTCATTCCTGCTTAGTTTCGTATTTTAAACACGTAAAAAGTGTGTGGCTCTTGGTAGGCATTTAATATAAACTTTTTTAAAAAAAGAAATGAAACTTTTTTCTTCCACTTTATGAAAATGTTAACTAAATTTCTCTTAAACCTTTGTTCTATCTAAGATTTCGTGCTGATGCCACTCTTCCTTGCCCACCGCAAGGCTCTTCCAGGGACTCATCCCTTTCTTCAATGACACTTTAAGTATCTCTGACTTGTCCTGAACACATTTGAATCCTGGTGTGTTTGTGGATCTATGTTCTCCTCCAGATGAGAGTTTTGAAGGGCAGGGATCTCGTCTTATTCGACTTGGCACTCTCAGGATCAGGCACCGCACCTGGCTGTGCTTATTTTCACAAAAGGATGGGTTCCATTTTTAAGGATCACCTGAATTTTGCTTTGGATAATAGATCTGCAATCACTATCCAAGTTGTCTACTTTTGTAATTTCCATGGCATGGTTGGTAGGAGGAAGGACTAAAGGAGAAG
>NC_044569.1:34585696-34668196 GCF_007565055.1 Rhinopithecus roxellana | reverse complement strand
TCTATTAGAAAACAGCCACTGTCCCCTATCTCTCATTATGGTGCAGACTACAAGACCTAACAACAAAAATCTATATTATTGATCCAGCCAAGTCTCCACAATTATTCTTTAGAAGGAAACGCCGACGATAAATTACATCTGCACTGGCTTTTCATCTGCTGTTCGATATAAGTGATCTCTCAGGGCAGGCTGGAGACCTTAAATCGTCAACACCCTTGTCAAGGAAGCTAAGGAGGCCTGGGCTTCCCACAAACTGCTTGAGAAGAACTTTTAACCTATAATTTCTAACAATAATATAAAATTCTTGGCAATCAGAAGAACATTTTGGAATGCTGATTAAAATTTATTATTATTTTTTTCCCTGAAACAAAATACATTCTGAGAGGTGTAAAGAGAAAGAAGACCAAAAAAATATCAAACAGCTCACAGGAATGCGGCCATAGTGCTATAGAGACTCAAATATAAGCTTGTGAGGAAGTTTTGAGCCCACTAGACTTAGACTATGAAAAAGAAATCACAAACATCACCATAGGGTCTTACTGGGATTTACATTTACAAGGGACCAACTGGGAGTTCTGGGACCACCCCTACCAAAGATGCACTCTCAGTGTTGCTTCACCTGTCAATTCACGGAAATTCCACACCCTCTGTTACATGTTCTGATGTGAAATGTACGTGAATTTGAACATTTTTAATAATTTCCAAAAAAATTACAGTAGCTAAATGCGGATTAGTGTCTTTGTATCAATTATCAAAAACTCTTGGATCTGATAGTATCCTCCTCAGGAAAAAAACATTAATTTGACAACATATGGAAATTCGTTTACATCAGTAACAAAACACAAGACTAATTCTCTTTGAAAACTTAAACTCTCCATATGACCTTCCATAAAGATCTTCTAAAAAGATGCGTTAAACACATACAAATATATATATATACACATACACCCACCATAAATGAGTTTCTAAATATAAACTTATTTTATGTAAACATATTCACACACAAGCACAAATGTCACTTTAAAATTGCCTTCTCCCTGAAAAATAATGAAATGATACCATACCTATAAATATATAATTACCACAATCTTAAAGCAGGACATCATTTCCATTGATTACTATGAAGATGGGGGTAATTAATGCCTCTGTTCCCACAGTCCACCCAGTCTACCTCTGCCCAGCCTCATGGGACAGGAAGGCGGCGCGGCACACCTGTGTGCGTCCTGTAGTGGTCTTTCATTGCGGAGGCTGTGAGGAATGAGTAATGGCACGTGGGCCAGGTACATTTAAACGGCTTTTCTCCCGTGTGGAGTTTCATGTGGTTGTTCAGGGCCCACTTCTCTGTGAAACTTCTATCACATAAGTGGCATGTAAATTTCCTGCATGAAGGAGAGAGAAAACAATGTAAATATGGCCCGCATACCAGCACCGAAGGCCCCAGGCAGTGCGTGTGCGAACCCTGAGGTGCGGTGCGCATGCAGCCTCTGCGAGGAGCACTGCAGGCCTGGTCTGTCATGTCTGTATAACCAGGCATTGATTTTTCTGTCGAGGCCTGGCACCTCAGCCATTTATTCTCTGCTTTGCGGTTGGGCCCAACGGGTTTGAAAAATTCTGTTACAGTCCAGTCACCCCTGAGGCAAAAGTGAGAATAGATTTCACCTGTACAGGCCTACACCACTTATCCAGGGCATGGGCTGTCAGAGCAAAGGCTAAATGAAATGCTATCCATACTCAACCACTCAGACAAGCCCTGCTGTCTGCTGCTGTGCGGCTAGTACGGCTGGAGCAGGGACTCTCCTGCACGCATCCGGCGGCCCCGCACCACTACGCTGCAGGGAAGAAAAGACAAACCCCAAAGGTGTTTCCTGAACCAGGGGTCCTTCTGTGTGACCATGTGGGTTCATAAAAAGGTTCCTTTGATAGGAATAAAACTAGATCATAACTATGCATTTTTATAAAATCAGTCTTTGAGAAAAATAAACCTTAACTATTTCCACTATGAAAAAAAATACTGAAAATAACAAATTAGTACTCATACAATATTTCAGGTTTACCATTTAAGACCTTATAATACCTTTAATAATAAAGGAACTCTGAACCATCAGCAGAACCTTAAATACTTCCTCCGTTTGATCTTCTGCCCCTGTTCAATTGCATTCATGAAATAGTTGCTAACATTTACTTTATATTTCCAATATGAGCTTACAACAATCCCTGTATCTAATAAAATACTGTCCAGTCAATTCAGAATAATGAACAGTCAAAAGCAAAGTAAAACTCAATAATCAACAGTAAAATATTATAACGAGTTGACAGGCACGATGCCACAAAAGATACCGTCTGGCAACTTGGGTTGGCTATCATAAATTTTAGCATTTTAATGCAATCAGAACTATGAGTTTAATAATATCTGTGCTTTAAATTATGATATGAATAAGGAGATGTTGAGTGTATATTTTCACATAGAGTCTTTAACCATGCTTTTACAAATTTCCTTAGCCCCATGATGGCTGATAAAGAATCCCAGGGTCCAAATAATTAACTTTCCTATTTTGAGACAAATGTGAATTACCTTAACAAATTCATCACTTGGAATATCATAGATTTCTATGAATCAAATTATAAAATTGTCTTTTATAAAAATCTCTCTTTTATTCTATATATATTTTTAAAATGTAGCTCTTAAATGTAATAGAAATAAAAATAGTTAAACACTTAAGAATTGCTATATAAGTTAAATGCTTCATTAATATTAAAATTGCCAATTTATTTATCTATATAATATATGTAAAGAGAGACACTACATTTACACCCATTAACATGGACTAACTTTGAAATTACTGTATCATTGGATCGGTGCTTACCAGTACTAGAGAATGACAAATATAACTGAATACTTGGAAATGCACTGTAAAAAATATCATGTCCGTATATCTCTTTGACAGGTCTTCATGCATTTAACATTTCAAAACCATGACAGGGATCTTATTTCCAAGATAAATTCCCCTATCTACTTATTTCTTCATGTATTTATTGTGGCTCTAACCTTCTCCTACAAGAAACAAATAAGGAGGTTAAGTAGATACTATCTTTTAACAAATAGTTTCTCCACACTATATTACAACTTTATGAATGACAAAATAAATCCCTCATTTTTAAATCTACTGTGATGTACATTTAACAAAATTACATCTACGAAACCTCAATATATGTACTCTATTATTCCTATGTAATAAAAATGTTAAACTAAAGCTTGTGCCTGTCGTGAAATGACAAAAGCCAGATAACAAAGAACTAAGACTACCACTTGACTTTCAGAAAACCTCATGTGTTCTACAATTTGCTTTACGAAAATAAATAAGTTCATTCTGGCACTTCAAAAAGAACCGGTATTACCTATGTGAACTGTCCTTATAAAGATCAAGACGTACTTAACAATGGGGTGTTTCCTGGAACTACACAAATTCTGAGTCTCAAATATTCTAAAATATTTGCCTTCACACAGCAACTCAGTAAGACCTCTACCATTACCCAAGGGTCCTGGTCCTCCTGGGGACCAACAGGAAGTCTATCACAAGGAACCTCCCGGGCGAACCCGGGCGAAACCTGAGCTAATAATGCATACAGCTCTGTCTTGCCGGGTGAACCCTGCAAGAAGAGGGACATCGATGTGTGTTCTGGCTGGACAGCAGAAACACCTGAACACCCACTGTCCCCAACCCACTGTTCCACATAGCACAGAGAAATCAAAGGAAGAGAGGAGTCAGGTTTGGCTTTCAAGGAAATTATAGGCTACTAAGAGAAAAATCATTCACAAAAATAAACTTAATGCCAGAAAAAAAATTAAATGCCATTATACATTTAAAAGAAGAGCAATTAGCACGGCAGACAGATAAGAGAAGGCTTCCCAGAGGCGGCATTTAATTTAGACATTTAAAAATAGGTGACAACTGGAAATGCAGAGCTAGCTGGGAGGGTGTCAGAGACGGGAGATGCACAGTCCCAGGGCTAGGAGGCAAAGGTGCTGACAGGCCTCGCTGGCTGTGGCTCCTCCTCGCCTGCCACCCCCACGAAGATGCCCCTCCAGGCACCAGGGATAGGGCCAAGACCTGTGGCTTACCCGAGGCTGATTCAATGTTTTCAATGCTTTTCTATCCCCATGTGGTGGACTTCCCGGAGAGATTTCTTGCATAACTGAATTTACAGTGTATTAAAGAGGTCTGTTTTGCAAAAGTTCGCTAGTGAAGATTGTTTTATAGGTCAGGTGAAGGATGTACAAGGATGAATAACTAGTAATTACGTAACGATTACCATCTAAGAGGGTATATAACACAAGCACGCATAAGAATATGATGGTATATGATTCACCCTTGTTCTTGCGGCCCAGAAAATTGAAGCCCAGAAGAGAGAGCTGGGCTTCAACACCATTTGCAGCTCTTAGGTAACAGAGCGACTCTACAATGCTTACTACAAGCTCAAAACGCCAAACAGTGCTACCAGAATTGAAATGAAAAAGGGCAATTTCTTATCTTCCCTTTCCTTGGACTTTACTAGATGTTTCTCTTGGATATAAAGAGATATTAAAGGTTCCAAAAGGAAAAAAAGTCACAAGCAAAAGAAATCAAAATGGATCCAGACTCCTCAAGAGCAACATGGGTAAACATTAAATGTTCTACATAATACCTTTAGTGTCCCCTCAGCAGGTGTTTTCATTCCAGAGTTCCTGGGACTGAGACGTCTATTACACTAAACTTCTGGAATAAGGCCCTTTCTCATGCAGGTAGCTACGACATGGAAGTCAAGAGTTAGTTAGTCTTCTAGCATAAATTTAAAAGAATTCCTTGTTTTTTTTTTTTTTTTTTTTTAAAGAGCCAGGGTCTTACCCTGTCACCTAGGCTGGAGGGCAGTGGCATGATCATCGCTCACTGCAGCCTCGGGACCTCCTGGGTACAAGCAGTCCTCCTGTTGGGATTACAGGCTTGAGCCATCTCGCCTGGCAGGATTTCTAAATTAACTAAGGGGTTCCTAAAATTCTAAGCACTTTTTCTAGTATTCTTGAAATATTTATGAGAGGTTTCTTTCTTCAATACTATGTGTGTTGTTTCTTCATTAGCACCCTACCAAATGTGGGCTGACTCTGGCCTTAGCTCACCTACCTGCTAAAATCAGGGAGCAGAGGTGCAAGCCAGGGTGTTCAGCACATGCCAAAGTATTTCTTCTCTGAAATTCTCTCATTATATGATTGATAATAACAGAGTCAAAATGAAAATCCACATCTTCAGACTGAAAAATTTTGAAGACAGAATACTAAATATCCTCGTTGTCAGCTATATGACAATAACTAGAAACTCTCACCTGGTGTTGCCAGATGTCATGAATAAAGTTAATCTAAAGAATAAGTAGGGAACTGAATTATGATTATAGGATTAATAGCACTGTCCTAATAGATATTTTGGCCTTAGAGAAACTCTGTGTTAGAGCATTTTTCTATTTTTGAATGTCTAAATATCAGACAAGTTATGTCAAAATACATAATGTATAATTTCGGTTATATCTATAACCTTATGTTTCCATATTACTATGGTAAGTATCCTAAAAAGGTGTTGTTTTACTAATCTTTTTCAAAATACATTATTAAGTGTTACTTAAATTCTTTTGTATCCTTTAGGCAAAGTATTAATTCTGCTATTAAAAACTTAATGAAAAATCTGCACACATCTCACATATATAAAGATACAGGTATTTTAATAATCTCACATATACAAAGATACAGGTATTTTAATACAAGTGGTTTATTACTTTATTTTTTAACAGTAAGAGGAGTCACTAGGATATCTTTTCTTTTTTATTATGAGACGAAATCTCACTCTGTTGCCAGGCTGAAGTACAGTGTCCCGATCTCGGCTCACTGCAACCTCTGCCTCCCGGTTCAAGTGATTCCCCTGCCTCAGCTGGGACTAGAGGCATGCACCACCATGCCCAGCTATTTTTTTATATTTTAGTAGAGATAGGGTTTCACCATGTTGGCCACAACGGTCTCTATCTCCTGACCTCGTGATCCGCCTGCCTCAGCCTCCCAAAGTGCTGGGAAAACATGGTGTGAGCCACCGTGTCCGGCCAGTATATCTTTATGTTGCTTGCAAGTGTCACCAATGCAGGATAATTTTGGAGTATAATTGCTTTACAATGTTTTCTAAAGTTGAATATATCTGAGGTAAAGTTACCTTTCACCCCAGAAGGTCCAGTCTAGACGTACACTATTGAGAAGCTGTGCACGCATATGAGCATGCAAAAAATATCTCCCCTATTAAAATTTAAACAATCTTAAATATCCATCAGGTTGTGAGTAGACAAACAACGAATTTAATCACAGAATGGAATATTATAATACAGTGGAAATGAATAAACTAGGGCTACATTTATTAGTATGGATTTTTTAAAATCTCAAAAAGGTGATTGTATTAAAAAACAAGTTGGGTGTGAAACTCTATCATTTATATAAAATTTATATAAAATGTTGCAACAAAATAAACAGCATTAAATATCTAAACCTAGGTCGTCCCTGTGCAGAAGCATGAAGGTCTCATCACCATCACTGATCACTCTGCGGACGGGGGCACGGCGGACACCGGGTGGGGGGGACCGGGCTGACTGCTGCACAGTGCTGACTGTAGTTCTAACACTTTGTTTTTAAAAAGAAAGAACTCTCCAGCCTGACCAATATACTGAAACCCGGTCTCTACTAAAAATACAAAAATTAGCTAGGCGTGGTGCCACGGGCCTGTAGGCCCAGCTACTCCGGAGGCTGAGGCAAGAGAATCTCTTGAACCCAGGAAACAGAGGTTGCAGTGAGTTGAGATCACACCACTGTACTCCAGCTTGGGCAGCAAAGTGAGACTCTGAGACTCTGTTTCCAAAAAAAAAAAAAACAAGAAATTTGTAATAAATATGACTATATGTTAATATCTTCCAGAGTGCTTCCTTTATTTTTGAAAATTTTTGTTATTCAAAATATTTTAATTAAGACAATCAAATAATATCTTATCTTCTCTATATAACTTGGACGAGTCTTTTCAAATTAGTAGATGAGACAAATGCATATCTACAAAAGCCACACCAATGAGAAAGATCTGGTATGCTCCAAATGACATTTTAATAAAAGAGTGAGCTAAATTTTATCAAAGTATTTAAAAATTATGTGACCATTATCTTCTAAAACTCTGACAAAAAGGTGCTGATTGACTAAAAATTACTGTAAAACTACACTAATGTTAAAAATATGTAATTGACAGGTATTGCTTATCTTTTTGAATAAACAAAATATAGAACTATGAAAACAATGCGAGATTTACATAATTCCTAGCAAAATAGCTCAATGTACTAATGAAGTTTATAACAATTTCTAGGTTGCTCAAAGACTTCCAATTTACAGGCAGTTTCTTTGAAATAAGAGCCTTTTTTAAAGGTAATAATTTAATAATTTATGATAATATACTAAGAGAGGGAATGAAAATGAATAGGTCTTTGCCTAGAAGCGTTCCCATCTGAATTTCTTCAGAGGTGCAAATGTACCTGAAAACAATCACTTTTGTGAAGAACGCAGCACACAGAAGGCACACAGGGACGAGCACTGCCGAGAGGCCACCATGCGCAACTGACTCACATGAGTGCAATGTGCTTAGAAAGTGTCCCAAAAGACCAGAAAGCAAAATGAAGACATTCACAAAACCCTGCCACAGTAACAAATTCCGTATCTACAAGCATCATAATTGTGAGATACTTACAGTATTTTGGGCCCAGGAAACATCTGAGTGAAATTACAATACTGCTTTTAGACTTTAAGTACACTTTCATACAACACGGACACTAGAACCACATTAAATATACCCAAATAATTCCACAGTAACCCTGTTCATCGTATTTCTATGAAGTTTCAAAATACGATATCGTGCTTAAATTTAACACGCAACTTTAGATGGAAAATAAAAATTTCCCAATACTGTCTAGAAATTTAATCATCAAAAATGTACACTAATAGCTAAATAACAGTAACTGTGTTAAGACCACAGTCTTCTTTGACCATTTTCTTCCACATATTTGTGTGTGTACATGTGTGTGTACAAAGGCTAAATAAAAACCTTGCTCAATGAATGAAGTTACATTCAGACACCAGAAATGTTCCCTGATAATACTAATATCGAGATCATCTAAGTTAGACTAGACTTTGAGAGTTCCTTGTTTCAGATTATATATAAAGTGTGAGCATAATTCATATTAAGAAGCCACAAAGACCTAAGAATAGAAAGGTTTCATTTACTAAATTCAACTCTGAAGGCTCCAGTGTGGTTTCAAGATGAAAGTTGAAAAACCTCCCCTGAGGGCTTTTAAACAGTTCACCAGGGAGTCTCCTACCTAAGCCAAGAGTCTTGAGTGCATGTTTGCCCCGAACAGGTGATAATTAGCCTAATTAACAGGCTAGATCCTTGTTAGCTAGTTGGAAAAGAAATTTAACCTCACCTCATGCCAAAGACTGTCATTTTTGTACCTCTTAACATATCACTCGGGTTCTAAAAGCTGTGAAACATATTTTTCTAGCCCTTTCCATTCAATTCAAGGGTTAAAAAGCTTTTCGTCAAAATAACTTCTGGGAGGAGCATTAAGCAGAATATTAACCCCAGGCTGCCTCAGTCTACTAAGAACCAAGAGAATGACTCATTCTAAAAGAAAACATTCAATGATTACAATTGCTGTGCCCTCAAAGACCTCATTTCATCTTTCAAAATCTCTTTGCTATGAAATTTTTCTTTGTCAAAGAGACCGTCAACTCTGACCAACCAAATTAATTTTAGCTGAAATTTTCCCCAATATACCAGACACTATACATCCAATACTTACCAGCACAATAGTATCTTAGATAAGGGGTGAGGAAACTGTGTAAAGGACCGGAGAGTAAATATTTTCAACTTTGGTGGTCGTAAGGTCTTTGATACAACTACTTAACTCTGCTGTTGTAGCACAAAAACATCATAAACAAATTAATGCGGCTGTGTTCCAATACAACTTGACAGAAACATGCAGTGGGCCTACTCTGGCCTGGAAGCTGTAGTTGACCAATTGCCCGACTGGGTGATAGGTCAAATGCCCCCACTTCTGCCCCTAAAAAAACCCCCATCTACACAGGGTAAAAGAACCCACATTGAATGTCGTAGGCACACAAAGGTCCACTAAGCTCCAATCTCAGGGTCCAAGAAGTTGCTTTAGTTCTGAACTTATTCATGTTTCTTGCACAGCTTTAAAACTGCAACATGAGAAGAACAGGTGGAAGGAATTATACTGCATATGAGACCCATTCCAGTCAGAGGCTGCCCTGTCCTTTTTAAAACTACCCCCTTTCAACTGTATGGCAGGGCTGGAAGGCTTGGAAGTTGAAACAATCCTAACTAACCATAGAAGTCAAGTCCGGGAGAATAAGACGTATATTAAATTGCCACAGTTCTCTAGTCTGAGCTAAATGAAATTTTATTGCTCCAGGTTCAGTAAAAAGCCACTGGATTTATGTAAGGAAAGTTAAAATAGTAGTTACTAATATTGGACTAATATTACTGTTTAAAGAACAAATAAAGAGAATTTCTTTTAAGTCATCATCCTTACTGATGTACATAATTTGAGGTAAAAAGATAAAATGCATTTCAATCCCCACTTACGCCTTCATTCCAAATGACTTAACTTTCAATCTTTGGACATTTGCTACACAATTCTAACCATCTTCAAATTATTATAGTTCAGCTACTTCTCTATCAACCAACCAATAAGAGATTATGTTCAGGGGATTTACTGTGTGTCTTGCAATGATCCATGCTATGTACCAACCTATAAATAAATAAAATACATCCACTCCTCCCCAAAAGGAGCCTATGATTCAATGGTCAACACTAACGTCACTGAAATAATGAGAACATCAGAACCCCATACTATGTGGGACTTTTTAAAAAGTTTTAAAAGATGTTCAGAAAAAGGGTCAATACACACAGACTGAAATAGCTGACAAAGCCTTCACTGCTACGATGGGGCTTCAGACAAGCCCCAAGGACACAGCCAAGTGGTGTGGCGGAAGCAGCAGTTACTGAGACAAAGTCTGGGGCCCAGGCAGCCAGGTGGTACGTGTGAGCATGTTCACGGGGGCTGTAGGGGAACATGCTACATAGGACGAGCAATCAAGTTGCACAATTTTAAAAGTCAGATTAAAATGCTCTTGATAATTAAAGAAGTTTGGCTTTGGTATAGATGACAAAAGCAACCAACAATCTCTTCTTTGTTTTTTGTTCTTTTTCTTTCCTATCTCTCTTTGTGCTTGCTTTTCACAATCATTTGACTATAATTTTCTAAGGAGCTAAATGCAGCCTTATCTTTCCCAGGTGTCCATGATCAAAAAGATACAGTACATATGCATACAACCCACAGATACACATATGTCTATGGAAAAACTTCCTATAACAATGCCCTCATCTAAGATTTATGGTGACATCATTTTAACATGTGGCCAAGTAATGTACTAAACAGCATGTTAGCTATAGCAAGGCTGCTATGCTTCAAGCTATATACCTATACATGATACAAAATGTTATTTCAGAGAGCTGAGAACCTCTGTTTCATTTGCACGTCAATGGAAAATGTTTTAGTAACTCTTAAGATGACACTATTTTAAGATGACTATTTACAGTATTAGAATGAATTAACAAATATAACGATGGATTTTACCCACAAAACCAAAAACAGGCTTACAGAAAAGTATAAATAAAAAGAAATCAACTACAAAATCAACTCTAGTCATATTATTTTCTTTTAAATTTCAATATACTAAACAGATCTGGCATATTAATGGAAGCTATGAACAAAACCTGTCCCAATTCAACTTATTATCACAGTCTAACTCATCAGGAAACTGATATGCACAGAGATTGGAAAAACCTAGTAAGGAGTTTATACTGTAGTGATATAATAGCATGACTAGAAAATATTTCATTAATATTACTGTATAAAATTTTACTAGTAAAAACATACATTACAGAAAAACACTGTATATCTGCATAGAACAAACTATTCCAAACCCTTTACTAACAAACCCGATGGTTTCATAAGAACAGTAGTGCTCAGTTCATTTCATGTCACAGGTTCAGAAATCACATTTGCAGTCAGATACTCATGCTGGTGAGGAAAAAGCAGCTAGTGAGTGTCTAGCCTTGGGCAGCCTCCCAGAGCCTCAGAAGGACCATGGAATTTTTATTCCTGGTATGTATTCAAGTCAGTATTTCTACAACACTGGGCATAGGACACGTGTTCAATTTTGCATTATAGTCCACATCATCAGTGCTCTATAAATATAAATTAAGATAATTATTTCACAAACTGTTTAAAACAGCAATAAGAAAGTCATAGTTTCTTGCCAGCAATTCCGGCCAGGTCAAACTCTCCAGAAAAGGTCTATCGTATATCGTATAGTTTAAAAACAATAGTAGTTTTCTAAACAAAGTTAATATGCCAAAGACAACATGGCTGATCATAAACAGTGTCTGCATTAGACACAAAATACATGGGATTTAAATTTATTAATACTAGAACCCTGTTAGAACCATTAACTGACACCAGTGTATTTAACTCTCTGAACTTGGGACGTTAGTTAAGGGATGGCAACCATCACTATTTATTGTTAATCTGTAATGTGATTTTATGCAAGATTCAAACTATAGTCGATTAAATTTCTTTCTTTCTTTTTTTTTTTTTTTGTGGTAGACACAGGGTTTCACTACGGTTTCAAGGCTGGTCTCAAACACGGGGGCTCTAGGGATCCTCCAGCTTCAGCCTCCAGAGCAGCTGGGACTACAGGTACATGCCCCAAGGCCCACTTTTACACTAAACATCAATGAATAAAATATTTCTACTGAACAAGTTTAAATTCCACACAAATAATTTTTTAAATTATATATATATTATTTCTCACAAAATTGGTTCTTGAAATACCCAACAGTGTTTCACAGACTCATACAACTGATATATGATCAAAGATGGTATGTTTGCCAACTTATCATATAGGTCTTTATGTATCTATTATGGATCTATAATTTCTAGAAATTGGAGTACATATGCTAGATTTAGAACGGACTGTCCTCTGTGATGGTGACTGTGTGTGATTTGCTGCAGTTAGGAAGGGCAGCTTTCCACACTTAGGCATTTCATTGTCTTGGACTTTGTCATCATCTTGGCCTTCTAGCATGTCAGGATGATCTAAGGAACCATTTGAGCTCAAGGTAAGATTAGCTAGAAAGGTTGAGATGTATTGCCCAGTAATCCCAGAGTTCAGTACAAAACTGACCCTTTCGGAGACCTCAGTCCAAAGAGCTGCAGTTACACTACCCTTGCAGAGTAAATATCTTGGGGCACTTGTGTACCGGAGCATCACCAAGACGTGATTTTAGTCAGTACTAATTCAACATAGACACGGTAGAGCCCGATATAGATCACAGCTTGCTTTAAATCATAATATTCTGACATACAGACATACTAAAAGATCATGTTGTAGGGAGCTGATTTGTTCCTTGGTAAATCATAAGTTCAAGGGAAAATACAAAGATTGAATTAACATAAAAACAAGTTTTATGGTTTTAAAGTTATTGTGATGCAACTGAGAATAAGTAGTTAATAAAATACTAGCAAGTTTTTCACTGTTTCTGACACATGTCTCCACTCAGCAATGTCTTCGAGATAACTGGCAACGAAACACAAATGAAACTAGAGAATACACACATATGTGAGGTATCGTGGGGGAAAAATCTCAAAGAGCAAGGCAATTACATATTAATTTAGCTTACTTTTGCTAGAAAAGAAAATTATCTTTAAAGTTGGATGTGTGCAATTATGAATTTTTTACAAAACAGATTTGCAGATTTAATCTACTTCTCATATATTCTAAGTTATTTTGAAAAGATAAATTCAGATAGACATCAATAAATACTGGACATAGATCATTTATACTAATTTTCCAATACCTGCAACAAAAGGCCATGTGGAATAACATTATCATTTATTATGTACCTTCCAGCATTCAAAATATTAAACGAAATTTCTTTATAATATTATTAAGTGCATAACCAAAACTGACTGGAAGGATGTAGGTGATAAAATACATTTACATTTGGCATTCAGTATAGTGTCAGGGAAGCTAACATACAGGATTAACTGAAGCTATCAAAATGAGGTTACCAATGAAAGGGACTTTTTCAATTATGGGCAAGGAAAGAATAAAAACGAAAGTTAAATCGCTTGCTAGTTTAGACATGATAAAAAGAAAACAAAACCACGTAACTGTTTATATTCCTACTGTCTCTTTTTTTAAAACAATTTTTCAGATGGAAATGAACTAATGTCCAAGAAATTACACACACACAAATGACAACAACTCCTCTTTTGGCTCAGAGAAGGAAAAGCAGTAAAAGCAACACCAGGGTCAGCTCTGAGTATTGGCCAAGTACCTGGCCAGGTGCCTAAGGAGCGTCCCAGGTGAGTGGTGAGTACAGCACCTGCGCAAAGATGGGAGCAGAGGCTTCAAGAGATGGTTCAAGTATTCACAGATGCAGGGACCTCATATTAATATACCCTGCTATGGAGCTGACAGCTAATTATAGATACTGTTCATTACAATTAAAAATCTTCTCTTTGCAGTGAGCAACAACACAATCACCATATTATAGGATATGGTTCTAGGTGCTCAATGGAAAAAATATATCAGCAAACTTTAGAGACCAGACAGGCTTTCTCCAATGCCCTATCTTTGCTTATGATTTCACTTGTATTTTCTACATTACACAAGCATCCTCATCTTACAGAGATCTTATTTGCCACTCACAAGTTGACACAACACTGTCTCATAAACATTAACACTTCAATTATTTTCTACTTTCATATTCACACACTCCCTAAATAATTCTAAAGAAGGCAAGGACATATATTTTGATTTTCATTATTCAGTATCATTCACAGTGCCTATCAGTAAGGTCAGAAAAATTATGGATTAAGAAATGTTCATAAAACTCAGTAATTTTACATAATTAAATTTTATCAAAGGCTCAGGATGTCATAAGAATTGTTCTGATAAGTTATGTTCCCAATGACATATTCAAAACTGGAAACCGAACTGCTTGAAGGAGGTCATGCCACAGAAGTGCAAGGGATACCAAGTCTGATACCACCTCAGCTGTGTGACAGTGGTAGCTTACTTGTTTTTTCAGCCTTAATTTCTACATGTCAGTCGAGTTAGAATAAATTATCTTCAAAGTATGATCCAATAATAAAATCCTGTAGTCCTAATTTCCACTAACCTTATACCAAATCCGGTCCTAGGATAAGGTGTAGCATGACTCCCAAACTTGTGAAGCCATGTTACCAAAGGTTACGCCTTTCCAGAAGAAGAAGGCAGGGTTCTAATGAAAAGGGCAATCAAAGAATAATCTTTGAAAAAAGTAATCAATCTATCTGGCTGCAGCCTAACCAACCATCATAATTAGTGAAAAATTCTATCTCAGTCATATTTTCTGCCCATAGAGTCTATATGCAGTCCAAATGCTACTTAATTATCCTCAGGAATAAAGAGACCTGACTTTCAGGAGACAGAGGTTTCAATGTTTCTTTATTATTTAATTTGTCTAAGATAGTAAAAAAAAAAAAAAAACCAAAACAAAACTAAGAAAGTAACATTACAATAAATTACACTGCCAGGTGTAACTTTACAATACTATAAAACCAGAAGTACAGATACGCAAAGGTGGTGGAAGAGTAACAGCAAAAGAATAGAGAATACATGGTGTAGCCAATACCCTAATTAGGTTCCATCATGGTTACATATGGTAGGTGCTCAATTACTAAACTGAAAAGTCTCATCTAAAATTGTGAGACTAGAGTAGAAAAACAGAACAGAGTTGTTGTCTTCAGTAAAATAACCTCTGGTCCTTCAATTCGCTGCGGTCTGAAAAATCCTTCATGAAAAGACAGCAGCAATATAAAGAATGGTTTTGTTTTCTTTTCATAAAATCTAGACCAGCGACTAGTCAAATAAAAGGAGACTCACGGTGTATAAATAACCAAAAGATAAGGACACAACATTCCACTGGAATTCACATGATGCTCCTCACAAAAACAAAAGAGCTAAGAACTGGAGGTGGGAAAAGACAGAAGAAGCACTTGTTCTCATGTTGACAAACACCTCATGAAATATGTAGAGATCTGTGTTGTGTATCTCCCCAAATTTCTAATATTTTGCATAGTAAATAAGTTTATATTAGTTACCGATATTTATTATTCTTCAAAATAATACGCAATCAAGCACTAAGGAATACGTACAATGTCACTTACAAGCAGAAGAGGTGGAAGTATGAAATACTTAGAATAAAAACCCAAGTGAGCCGGGCGCGGTGGCTCACACCTGTCATCCTAGCACTTTGGGAGGCCAAGGTGGGTGGATCACCTGAGGACAGGAGTTCAAGATCAGCCTGATCAACATGGTGAAACCCCATCCCTACTAAAAATACAAAAAATAGCCAGGCATGGTGGCGTGTGCCTGTAGTCCCAGTTACTTGGGAGGCTGAAGCAGGAGAATCACGGGAGGCGGAGGTTGCAATGAGCCAAGATCATGCCACTGTGTTCCAGCCTGGGCAACAAGAATGAAACTTCATCTCAAAAACAAAAACAAATAGTGAAAGATAATGAGAAACATTTCCTCTGGGGAACAACAGAGGCAAAAATATTAACACATTTTAATTACTACAAAGTAAACAAGTTCTCTGACTGAATTCTAACTTTTACCTGAATTAACATAGATCTGACCAGGGACTAATAGGATGAATAAGAGTTGGCAAAAGGGAAGCAAAGCTAAAGAAGAAAAACTTTAGAATTATGAAATTTTAGGATGTATGATTCTAAAATAAATTTATTTGACAATTTGGGAGATTTGACAAGTGACAAAACCAATTAAAATTTGACGAATTATGTGGAGCCACTATCATGTATTAAAGTAATACATAACTTCGATACAGTACTACATAACTGCATTTTATATCTTGGTACTTGGGCAAATAAAACAAAAAAACAGCTACAGCTTTATAGTAAAAACAGCAGAAATGCAATTATACATTTATTCTGTAAGGTTAACATCAGTGTTTCATAAATGTATGATTTAGTTTTTTTTTTTTTTTATTTCTCTCCTGTCGCTGTTGTTAAAATTCTCAGAAAAACATTTGGCTGCTCCCAGACCTATCTGGCTACTTAACAGCATCTGTAGACCCAGGGAACTGTGTGTGCCACACTCAGTCCAACTTGCAGCCAGCTTTCCCGAGTGAGAGCTCCAGCGTGTGTTCTGTAAAGTTACTGGTCATAAAATACTCTGCTCTAGGACCTAGGTTTCCTCACTGCTTAAAATAACCAACACTGTTTCCATCCATTATTTGTAGTTAACAAACGAATTATGTATTGGATAAAACCAAAATGAAGATTTTAATAACAAATTTAAACAATTTTACAGAACTTTTAAAGAAAATTCCTAAAGTTCTAAGGCTTATCCAGGGGGTGAGTATCAAAGAAAATACTATTCACAATTAATATCTAATGAAATATTAATCTTTAAATCATGGAAAGATATTCTATTCTCACTAAGCACCTTTGAAACCATTGAATTAGTCTGTAACTGTATGTGACTTGAAAGTCATAAATTCAGAATTAAAAACTTCAATTTATCCTCAAGAGTAGGATTTAACTTACAGATTCATAAATATCCACATTCACAAAATCATTACCATTTACAGTAAGAAAATAATGAAATAAAAGTATTTTTTAAATGAAAAACATGAAAGGGTATTGAACACAACACAAATATACAAGTCAATGAAATAACTAAATATATATCGCAGTAGAAATATCCTAAGAATTCAAAGAAGATACCCTTTAGGCACAATTATTTAATCGTTATTGATATGGTAGGCTACTTGTTCCCAGAAGCTATAATTAATACGATGTATTCTATCCATTTCCTTCAGATGTAAAATAGCCAAGCTAAATAAAGTTATTCCTGTCCTGAACATGTAGTCTATTCTTTCAGTTGAAAGCAAACCTCAAGTAAATTCCTATTTATCTCCTTGCCAATCAAGGAATGAGTGACTGACACTAACACAGCCTTATCTGGGCCTTCTGTCTGCAGCACATTCCACTAAGTGATGTCATTGCTCTAGCAGACGAAAATAAGCAGATTATTACAGTGACTAGAAGCTAACTAAACATTTGGATTTTTGCATGGACAGATTTACACACTGTCTGTCAGATAAAGCACAGTTTGCCTGCTGCTTACACAACAAGAATGTGCCTGACAGCTTCCTCCCAGGTTTAGTATCTGATTACATAAATAGGCCATTCCCCACCATTCCTGAAGACTGACAGTCTGTCTCAGCTTCAAGTGCAGTTTTGGACTGTCAGCTTTTCTGTCTTGCACACTAGGGCTGATTAACATCAGAGTACTTGCTGGAGGTCCAATCAGGTTTTTCCACCCTAGAATTACAGGCCATATAAAAAGAGGTGGACACAAGGGATGGGGAAAGGTGACTGCTCCCAAGGTACATTTTTAAGGTTGAACCATTTTAATACACTTATTCATGTGTCTGTATTTGTAGTATGACCTCTGAAATAATTCAGAAGTATAATAGTGTCTTTCAAGCTAAACAGTTTTATTTATAAAATATGAAACACAATCACACAAAACATAATGGTAATACATAAGTATTACTATTTTTATAGCTGCCATGTCTTATAATGAATATTTTTGCAATAGTCCATCAAATGAATGAAATGCCAATGACTTATCACAGTCCTATAAAACCACAACACTGAGATGAAAGAATGCTGAAAAGTCATCTGACATTAATTAACATATCCTTATCCCCACCATGATACCCAAAACAAAATTTACAGAACTAATACACTGATACATTTTGATGAATCTAAAAACATGGTTTAAAACTTACTTTGGCAGCAACAGAAATGTTGGCAGAAAGATAATGAGTAAATTGTATCTGTATAAATATTATGAATTTGCTGAAAATAGACGATTTCATTTTTTACTTGTCTAAGCCCTAACAATAATAATAATAATAATAATAATAATAATAATAATAATAAAGAGGTTCTGCAATTTAGTACCTAAGTTACAAATTATTCTGGGTCAAACTTTAGTTATTTAACAATTACATACTTCTCAACAAATACAGGCATGTGATTTTCATACAAATAAAAGCATTCAAAGTGGTCTGGGTGATGAAGACCTACGAATCTTCTTCTTCTTCTTCTTCTTTTTTTTTTTTTTTTAAGAGACGGGGTCTTGCTTTGCTGCCAAGGCTAGAATGTGATGGTGTAATCATAACTCACTGCATCCTTGAACTCCCAGGCTCAAGGGATCCTCCTTCTGGGAAGCTAGGTTCACAGGTCTGCACCCCCATACTTGATGGATTATTTTATTTTTTTAAAAGAGACAGGGTCTTGCAATGTTGCCCAGGCTGGTCTCAAACTCCTGGGCTCAAGCAATCCTCCAGCCTCGATCTCCCAAAATGTTGAGATTATAGGTGCTAGCCACTGTACCTGGCCATATTCTCTTTTAATAAGAAAAAGTGAGGCAGCAGCCATGAAGGGAGTACTGAATATCTTCACTTCATTGAGAGGAAACCATTTGTTTCTCATTTTCTTAGGTCTGACACTATTTGTGAGCTACCGGAAGGAAAAACGTTCAAGTATCTCCACTATTAATTTGTCAATTAAACAAACATTTTAAACATTTACTATGGGCCAGGTCCTATCCTGTGTTCTGGAAATACAAAGATAAATAGGACACAGGGCCCATCCTCCAGGTACATAAAATCTGATAAGGAAAAGAGACAAGCAAACACATAAATAATATCGCAAAGTCAGTAATTTGTCTTTTCACAGATAAATGTATTTTTTAGATTAAAATGGCAATCTACTCCACTATCAAGCAACTCTCCTTCTCAGGACAACGCTGTGAAATCTATACCTTCTCGTGAAAAGATTTGCTTCTTCCTAAATCATCCTTCTACGTTCCTACAAAAATCTATCTTGAGTTAAATTAATTACTTTATGAAACACGGGCCTGAACATTACACACATATAAAACCTACCTACAACTAAAAACTGAACTGTGCTCTCCAGTTCTCTTTCAAAACTACCCACAGTTGTTCTTTCCACAGTTACACGTTAAACACCAACATTCAGCTGAAAATGTCTGACTGCCTAATACTATAATGTATTTCGTCTTTTTCATTTGTTTCTAGACACCAGCACTAATGAACTGTCATAGAAATAGTTTTAGGAATCACAAAGGGTGATGTTACTTATAATGGTAAACAATTAGAAGTCATAAACACAATATTGTTTCTAGTAATTTCAGCTATAACTTTCAACATGCGTACCCAGACAAACCGGATGAAATATGTTGCTTCAGGTCAGCTCTGATGGATCCCACAGAAATATCAACATTATTGCTTTTATTTTATTATGTACCACACTTCATAACTGTATACTGCGGAGTACAATAAAAACTCCACTACAGAGCTTGAGTACTTATTAAACAGGTCAAAAGTTACTGTAACAAATAACTCGCTGTACTCAGGGGCCATTAATAACATATCTTGTTGCTCAGATGAGAAAAATTTTTAAAAATCAAAAGATAAGGGCAAAAAGGGAAAAATGCAGAACAATCTGAAATGGTTCATGTGTCTAACTGTCCTTTCCCAATCTCCTTTATCCCTTTCCTTTTCCAGCTTCTTTCATAGGTATTTTAAGCACATGCTCAATATTACTGGGCATATATTAATATTTTTCTTGAATCTTGAAATTTATTGCTATATCTTTAAGCATATGCCCAACAATTTTGAAAGAACTAAATAAAACATTGAGATCAAGAAGGAAAAGTGGAAGATGACTGAACAGGGCACAAAGGTCACAGTCCACTAGGACCTGCAAGCCTTGAGAAGTGATGGTCGCCAACAGCCCCCAGACTGCTTCCTCCACAAGAAACAGCTACAGAAGTACTATCTGTTCCCTCAAAAATTATATCAACTTACAGAAAACAAATTTACGAAGGGAATGCCAAATTCAAGCTATATGAAAAAGCCAGCAAGTGACTATCTTTCAGGATAAGTGGTATGGCTACCATTTGGCTGTACAAAGTAGATGGTTTCTATAAATAAAATCAGCTGAGTCTGAAGATGACCACGGCAATAACAAAATAGAAAACAATAAAGAAGAGCAGGTTAATACAAAAACAAATTATACTGATGGTACCCATGGGAAATATATTTAAAATAAAAAAAATTTACAGAAAAGGTGTGTTAATATGTGGACATTCATTATTTCTGTCATGAGGAAGGAAGGAAAGAAGGAAGGCAGGAAAAAAGGAAAGGAGAGAGGGAAGAGAGGGAGAGAGGAAAGGAAGGAGGGAGGAGTGTGAAGGAGGAAAGAAGGAAGGAAGAATGAAGGAAGGAAGGAAGGAAGAAGGAAGGAAGCAAGAAGAAACGCGAGGGAGGGGAAGAGATGGGAGAGAGGATGAGAAGGAGGAGATCGGAAAGGGGAGGGGGGAAGAATAAGGTAGGCGTAGGTTCGGAGGGGGGAAAGGAGGAAGGAAGGAAGGAAGGAAGGAGAGGGAAGGAAGGAGGAAGGGAAGGTGGGAGGAGGGTGGGAGGGAGAGAGGGGAGGGAAGGAAGAAAGGGAAGAGGTAGAAGGAGGCAGGGAAGGAAGCAAAGGGAGGCAGGAAGCTTAGGGAGGAAGGGGAGGGGAGATGAGGGGAGGTGAAGAAAGGGGAGGGGAGGGGAGGGGACAACCACAACACAATACCAACGAAAGGAATGACACCACCAAGAGACATCATAAGATATGTTTGCCATCAACATAAAATAGAACCAAATATAATCAAACAATAAAAGTACACGGACAAAGAACTGAAGTACTCAGTACTTCATTAATTTAAAAAAAAACCATAAGCTACTTTATGAACTCATAATTTCCATATAAGTACAAACTATGATATTACTATAAGGCAAATTCACCTTCTCACAAGTATTTTGATGAGAATTTCTGAAGTATTATATTTATTTCTTAAATAATTACTGATAATGATCTGATTTTTTTGTAGAATGTGTTATCCACTTTCCATTACAGGAATCAAAAGAATTAAAATTAAACTTATTTATGAGTTACAGATCTCCCCAGAGCCTAGCCTAATGCCTACCACCTAACAGGTGCTCAATACATTCAAGGATTTAAATAAATTGATTTGCTTCTTTACTTTGGTCTATCAGAAAGTTAACCATCTATAAAATACTTGTAAATATCAAGGAAGAATATGAAATAATTCTCAAAAACTATCAAATAGAGTCCAGAGGTATGATTATGCCCCCAAAATTAGCAGAAGAAACAAATTATTCATAAATCACATTAATCAGTGCTGTGTTAGCCATCTGAAACATGTCGAATATCAGCCTCTGAAGTGCCTGTGAACAGTCATTGCTGCTGGTGTACATGAAATGCTGTAATTGGTTTAAATCGGCCTTGCCCATCTGTCTTTAATACTCTTATTACAAGGCAGTAAGCAGAGAACTATTAGAGCTGCAGTATAAGCTGTAAGATCTTTACCCGTTCTTAAATCATTTAAAAATAATGAGAGCTTTAGCCTTTATCTAATTAACGAGTGCCTTCTTTGAATTAGAAAAACTGTATCATTTAGCCCACGGTTGTTTAGTAAATTGGTTTGGTGGCATGTAAGCTAACGCAGGATAGCAGTTCCAGTGTCTCGTTCCTGGCTTCTTATTACTTGAATTATAATTCAATGATCACCTTAGATCATGGGCTATTCATAAATCAGAAACCTGACATCAGATGAAAAATTGTATTAATATATGAAACTTATTATATAGTACAAACTGCTCTCTTGATAAATTACATTGTTCAAACTTGACAATGATTGCATTTAAAACATTATTCCTGTTTGCTGTTTTACAGACTGAAACCTCTTCATGAAAAATTTACAATGCTCCTCTGTGTTTTGGAGTCAGAGGGCAATAGTAGCAAATGGCAGACAGAAACCATACTTTAGATTTGCTGGCAGCTACAGAGGACAGAAAACACTTCCAAGGATGGGAAGAAAAACCCTCAGCTGCATCTCCAGGTTCTACATTTCTGGCTTTATAAAGATACTAATTGTCCTCACCAGCAGAAGCATAGTAAATAATAAAATTTTAATTTCAGCTTACTAGATTGCTTTCTTCTCCTATATAGGTGTTTCAAAGAAATTTATAGTCATAAATGTTTCACAGGAATTTATAGCGTGAGAGGAAAAAATAAAGGGGCGAACCCATGAAGTTTAATTTGAATTGGGGCCGAGCTCCTTAGATGATGCGTTGTGACAAATGCTTTTGCCAAGGCTGACTGGGTAACTCAAGCTGTATTCCATATTATTTACATTAATTACATGAAGGCTGCTTTGTTAATGGTACATTCTGGTGTGGGTCGCAGCATGATATGCTAATGATCTAAGAAAAATCTGCATCTCCAATATTTATGATAATTTGTAATAGAAAATAGGATTGCTTTTATTTCCTTCTCCTCACTAGAACAAAAAAAGTCCGTACAAAACAATTTTATTCAGAGAAGAAAGGGAAAGTTCTAATCGCCAAGACATGTAAGTGTTGTAAACAAAAGGGAAGACTCTCTTATTGTTAGGGGTGTTGTCATAGCCTTTGACAAAGTGATAATACAGCAGTTCTCTACACGCCTTTCAGTGTGAGGTGTGTTATCAAGTCAAATTGAATGGGATGAAGCAAAAATGTAAAGTATAACTTCCAACACCAAATAATCTCCTGTTGTTAGGTGTTTCCACCCTCCCTCTTCACAGCTACCCCCAACGAGAATTCAGATAAGCTTCAAATAAACAGTTCATTTACAGTAAGTTGTATGCATTATACAAGAGGCCAGAAGATACTTGCTAGAGGATATTTGCTGTTTTTACAAAATCCATTGCAACTTTTGAGAAATCTTATGGTAGAAATGTATAACCCCAAGATTATGAGTGCAAAAACATAATCTGTATGTATTCAGTATCAGAACATTTTATTCATATTGTTATTCTGTTAAATTATTTTGAAATGTATAAAACACTAAAAGTAATAGTACTTTCACATTATGGCTTTTGGGAATATGAAAACTAAGGATAAAAGGTTCAAAAAAAATTGGCTATTGGATTTAAAAGTACCAAGCTTTTGTGATTATTAATGTTAAATTATGCTGTTGTGATTATTAATGTTAAATTATGCTGCATGTATCTTCCAAAGACTGTTAAACAATTTTAAACATCTGTTTGGCTTTATTATTATGGACCAGATTTTGAAAATCCTTCTTTAGCAATAAGCATCAACAAAGCTTTAGCATGATAAAGTTAATGTGTTTTCAAATCAACAGTGGCCTATTGAAATAAAAGCTCCCGTAGGTATCCACCCTGGCCTACAAAACAGAACACACAATCTTGGCAAAGCCAGTAGATCTGATGGTTTGCAAATGTCTTGTACTGAAGCCAGAGCCCAAATTCTAAAGCATCAGGGCACCTAAGCACAACTTATTTAAAGGTTGAGTTATTAAGTCATTTCCATTTACTAACAGAATAAGTTTCCAAAGAAATATAAAATATTTTTTTAAAAAACACATAATGGGGTGTTCTAAAGACTAGAAATTGAAAACTATATGTAGATTGAGAATAAAAAGGCCTAACAAGAAAGAAATATTTCACTTATCTATAAGTTAGTACTGGGTTTCAATAATCTATGTTTAACATGATTAACAGAAATCTGGGCCATGGTCAGCTCTGGGGAAATGAAAAGGATGCAGCCAGAGAGAAGCCCACAGAACACTTCAAAGTAGCCGTTCGTGTGCATGTCTTAAGCTGCATGGGTGTTATAAGGTTGTTTGTTTCTGTCATTATTCTTGATACTATATATATAGGCTATGTGTGTGTGTCTGCGGAGCGCATTGGGTGTGTAATATATACTGTTGTATGTATGAAATATTTGATTATTTAAAAAAAGGAATTGAGAAAAACAATCCAATCTCAATAAGTATTTTTAAAGGGGGGAGATTATTTTTCAAAATCTTCATGGGCAAATTAACGTATTATTTTGCCATAACTACAGCTTAGACTTTTCATTCTTTGGCAAGAAAAGTCGCAGGGCCTCATAAGCTAACGTTTTATATTATAGATTCAAAACCAAGGAAATAAAGTGTTTGTGTAAAATTATCACTACTTGTTTCAGCAAAAAGTATGAATTTTGTAAGAGATGCCTATTTATCTCCATGTAGGCAGCTCATACTAGGCTGATTAGAGGACACATTTCTCAGAGTAAACACTAGATATAATCAAACAACATTAGAATATCAAGTAGTCTTAAAAATCATCTAATCTAATACACTTATTTACAACTAAGGAAACACAATTAAGGACTTCCATAAACTGCTAGATAGTAGCAAAACACAGATCTTTTGACTTTTGTCTAGGACTCTTTTAGTCATAAAACACTATCTCCTGTATCACCTGTCCCCAGGGGTGGACACTGTGGTGCAAGACATTAAACCACTTACGCTGACCCTGTAAACGAGCCAGAGAGGCTGGGCTCCCTCACTCATCTGCCAGACATTCACAAACCATTAAATATGTGACAGGTAATGTTAAGAGATCTGGAAACTAGGCCGGGCGCGGTGGCTCAAGCCTGTAATCCCAGCACTTTGGGAGGCCGAGACGGGCGGATCACGAGGTCAGGAGATCGAGACCATCCTGGCTAACACGGTGAAACCCCGTCTCTACTAAAAATACAAAAACTAGCCGGGCGAGGTGGCGGGCGCCTGTAGTCCCAGCTACTCGGGAGGCTGAGGCAGGAGAATGGCGTAAACCCGGGAGGCGGAGTTTGCAGTGAGCTGAGATCTGGCCACTGCACTCCAGTCCGGGCGACAGAGCGAGACTCCACCTCAAAAAAAAAAAAAAAAAAAGAGATCTGGAAACTAAATAATCAATAAATTCTGCCACAAAGTCACTCAAATTTGTCCAGTGGCTTCCCACTGATCCAAAAATGAAATCCCAGTTCCTTACCATGACTTCTAAGAACTGACATAATCTAAACCCCGCTCGCATCCTCTCTTGATCTATTGGCACTACCCTTGTGCACACCACACTTAAGCCACACTTGTCTCCTATTGCTTGTCAGACTTGGAAAACTGTCTCCTTAACTTTGAGGTGGGTTGCTGGGTGGGCACACGGTGGGGATGGATGGATGGATGAACAAACAGAAAGTAGCAACACAGACAAGTAAACCAACGACGACAACATGCTGGAAATGGGCAGAAGTACAGATGGTTCTGACAGGGAGCCCTGCAGATTCTTTGTAATGAAGGACATATGAGTTACAGTTAAAGGTGAATGATAAGATCACAGGCATATTAAATTGTTTAAAACTTTATGAAAAAGAATAACTATTCAATTATAAACCAAAATCTGTAATTGTAAAGCCTAATGATGCAAAGAAGACAACTCTGGCCCGTATCTCAGGATGTCTGGCCACTCAGACAAGTCAGTTCAGAGGTGCAGGATGTGTTCCTCAGTGATCAAATACAATCACATATGAATGAATGCAAAACAAATAAAATCCTCCTCCCAAGAAACTTGGTTCAGTGAACAAAAGCTCCTCCATCTGTTGATTGGAAAATGGAAAGCTTTCCATGATTTACTCCATAAAACATGAAGGCCACAGAAGTATGCTCGGAAATCACAATATTTATGAAATGATACAAAGACAACAGTAGTGGCTAGGAGCATTAATTGCAAGCTCTCTGACAATTCAGATACGATAAAAGCCATTCTAATCTAGTGTAGCAAAGATGAGCACAAATTTGATATGTTTTTTCCTTTCCTAGGGACAAAGGTGGACCTTCTCAGCCAGAAGGAATACCAGCCAACATCATCCACACTTAGAAACTAGCCACAGTTTCTTGTTCCTTAGGGAATTATAATTTGGATTAAACTGTGATATTAATTAATTTGACTAATCCATTAAAGAACCAGTTGACTATGAAATTATTATACAACAGAAATTGTATACACAAGATTTAGAAAATTATAATAAATGTATTTCAGAAGTAAACTATTCCTAACCTAACATAAATCAAGCATCACATCACAAACCTTGAAAAAATTATTTGCAATTGATTTTTTATGAAGCCTTGGTTATGACTTACACCTCATTTTTCAGAACAGCCTTCTTGGCTACCACCTTGCACTCCAATTTAAAACGAGATTGTACACCCAAGTTCACTTCCTTCATTTGCCCCCTTCTGTTGAATAAGATTTGACAGATATTTGATATTATGAGAAAGTGAAGAAATGAAATCATGTTTAATGTGTAGCTATTACTACAAAACTCTACCAGATACTCTCACTAAATTGCAAAGCTCAAGATATTAAATTACAAACTATGAGAAAACTTGCTCAGAAATAATGCTACTATATTTAATGATAAAAATTTATATTATACAGTCTTTGTTCTAAAAATAATTCCAGATTTTGTTCCAAATTTAACTTACAAATGTTATAAAATTATCTCAGTTTGATATCGCTAGTTGTCAATTTGACATGTATCATGGTTCTTTTTTAGGTATAAATAATATTCCCTCTCCTCAAAAGTTATACATATTTCTTATACCTGTTTAATTCACGGGTATAAATTTTAAAAATTACTTTTAAATTTTCTTTTAAGTTATTTTAAAAGAAAAATAAAGCCAGTAGCGTGTGTGTGCGCCGTGTATGCGCGCGCGTGTGTGTAGCATATGCATCCATGCATATAGATAAACACGGAATGTTTTTAAGACCAGAAAGTCCTGACTCAGCGTTCCTATTCTCTGCCACTGTAGGCGCCTGTCCATGCTCCCGCAACAGTGTGTCCTTGGAGTGCAGCAGGAGACGCTTCCATTACCCAAGCACTGCCATGCGGCTGCTACCCTTTCAGTGCATGTGCTCTGGTGTCTGTTATTGAGCACAGTCTGGATACTCAAGAGTTGCACATTCCTTTCCTGAGAGACTGCTCTAACTTTTGTTCAAGATGCCCTAATGTTTTTGACAACCTGTACGAGCCGAACATTTCAGCAAGAATTCGAAATGAATGCTAAGGGCACTTTGCATCGTTTTGTTCTGTATTGTTCACTCTTGCTGATTGTGTCCTAAATAATAAACTGTGGCCTCTGGCGATTTTTCTCAGAATGTTTATGATGAGAACTCATTCATCTAAATCTGCTGGCCAGTGGAATAAAATAAATCAAGAATTTCCCAAATATAACAATATTTGTGTTCAGTAGATAATTGATGACTGCAGCTGCACTAATTAAAACCCATCTGAGTTTCATTAATCTTGGTCACCAGTACCAATTGCCATGCTCCATACCTCACGCACAGCCTTGCGCCCTTGCGCTTGGGTCACATCCCATACTCCCAAGTTTCTCATAATGTAAAACATTTCAAATTAACATAAATAAGTATAACATAGAAATGTGTAACCATTCATGACATTTCTCTAATTTTTAGAATCATGACAAATAATATAAATGTTTTATATCAGGTAATACTGCCATGATTATACATGTTCTCCGCTTGTTAAAAAAGAAAGAAATGTGTCAGTAACTTGTGGCTCATAGCAGTATGTACAGGAATCACGGGAACTCATGGCAATAATGAAGTGTCTCATAGATCATACTTGCATGAAGCATAAACACTTCCCAGGAACAACTGTACAATTTATACTTAAGAATAGACATTTGAATAATCAGACCTATTACGATATCACTGCTAGGAACTGAGTTTATAAAAATACTTTTAAACATTTTCTAAACGTTAATTTATCTTCAAAATGTATATCATGGAGAACCATAGTTTTCCATGCAGACCACAGAACACCACAAGTAACAGCAGACAAGCGCAAAGAATCCTTATCAGGGGAACTATTTTTACTGGCCTCCAGATATACAGTTTGAATTCTAATCACTCATTCATTTAAGAAATATTTATTAAGAGCCTAATGCAGTTTCAGACACTGTCTAATCCAGGTGCTGATGATAACAGCAATGGACAAGCAAACACCAAGTTTCTGCTCTCCTTGCGAGTTCTTTATTAGTGGTTGGAAAAACTGAATAAACATAATATGGAACACGCAGGTCAGTGCCATGAAGAAAAATCAAGCAAATAAGGGGCTGCTATGTGGGTGTGGAGTACTATTTGAGATTAAACAGTCAGAGAAAACTTTTCTAACAGAACAGCATCTGAGCAGAAACTTTAGTTTCTAAAGTATCAGCCTTTATTTGTTATAAACCAAAGAAAAGATTATAAGTAATAAAGTTTTAGGGTTAGTCAAATCCATACATATAAGAAATAAAAATATTCACTGAATTTATAGATTAGACCCACTGGCACTGGAGTGTATCTGCCATAAGGTGGGGCATGGAAACAGGGGTAGGGGCAAGTGAAAGGAGAAAAAGAGGCAAAGGAGTAGAATGTGTGGACAGAACAGATAGAGAAGTATGAATTAAAATGACACCTTGGACATCAATTTAAGAGCTATATACTAAAGGTGAAGAAGTGACCCGTCTAAAGTTTTTAGAAACAGATCAAAGGAAAGAAGAGGAAAATTGGGCAACAATGAAATCTATCCATTAACCATGGAATCAAGTTTCTAAAAAATACCTTGAGTTTTCACCAAAAGATTTAAAACAGCGTTTCACTAAAACATTTAAAACAACATAGACATGTACCTTTTAGTAAAATAAAAGTGCAAAAACGGTAAATATTTATAGTGTTCCATGTTTTTAAAATTTACTGAAAAAGCCATTAACTTCCAACAAAAGAAACACAATCAAAGAAACAATGTACCATTCACCTATTCCATAGCTTCAGGTATAATTTCACGAATGGGGCGATTTTTCCCTCTAATTTTAACATATGGCCTGATAGTCAAAAGGCTTTCTTCTGAAAGTATTAGCCTCCTTATGAAAATAAGTTATACTTATTCATTAATAAAAGGTTCAAAAACCAGTAAAAACAAAATGTCTTGCTAGCTTATCTGATATGCACTAAATGGAAATCAAACTCTACACAGCCAACTTTTCAATATTCCACAGTGTATAAACAGGAGCTTTCAATCTTAGTATCTTTTCTGGCAGCTGGCACTCATTTCCTCCAGAGGCATGCTACCCACGGTGGTACGTCTCAGGGCATCTCCTTGGTCTTTCTCAGGACATCGCTGGAAGGATGACGAGCTAAGCAGGTGCACAGGTGTAGGCAGTAATGCACTGAAGACTGAAGAGCACGGAGTTGCAGAGGACATGGCACTGCTACTGTTCTGCTTTGCTCATGGCTGTGAACACCCAGGGTCTCAAGGCACAGAGTCTGACAACTCCCCCTCCCAACCTCCAAACACACACTTTCTCATCCAAAGAAGATACTCCTGGGAACTGTACAGATGTGGTCTCATTTACACCTCAAAATGCCTCTATAAGGTAAACATTACAACTACCTTTTAAGAGACGAAAGCTGTGCTTAGAAAAGCAAAGAAATAACTGGGCGCGGTGGCTCACACCTGTAATCCCAGCACTTTGGGAGGCAGAGGTGGGTGGATCACGACGTCAGGAGTTCGACACCAGCCTGGCCAACATAGTGAAACCCGTATCTACTAAAAATACAAAAATTAGCCGGGCGTTGTGGCGGGTGCCTGTAATCCCAACTACTTGGGAGGCTGAGGCCGGAGAATTGCTTGAACCCGGGAGGCGGAGGTTGCGGTGAGCCGAGATTGCACCACTGCACTCCAGCCTGGGCGACAAGAGCAAAACTCCGTCTCAACAACAACAACAGAAACAAGACTAGCCCAAAGTCACCACAAGAAGTGGCAGTGAAGAAGGAATCCAAATTCATGTGACTTCAAATCCATGGTTTGCCACTTCAGTACAATGCAGAATTTTCAAGCTAGAATTGACTGTGAAATAGACTTTGATGACCATCTAATATTCATGCACACGTCACAAAAACAAAGGCTCAGGATGGTTTACAAACTTGTCCCAGGGACACAGCTTATGAACATCCTCTATGAAAGTATCCTAAATTCTAGCCAGAGATCTTCTCACATTTATACTGTGGAAACGAGGCAACACTTTGGGTACACAAAAGTATGTCAACGTCAGGAGCAGAAGCGAGAAAAAGATGCTGCTCACCTTATGGCTCAACTCTTACCCATGTATCTCCAGTGATCAGTGTTATGACTTGAGGAATAAAAAGTTTTGCCTACTGAGGTATTTATATAAAAATATAAAATATTTTATCAAATTTACATAGTTTGTTATATTTTATTTTCTAGCTTCTACAAAACAATGAAGCCAAGCTGAGATGTTCACTGAAACCAAGGATTAGACAGCTGAATTCTAGCAACCATCATCTTGCCCACATGCCCATGCAGACATAAAGCATCCAACACAACCCAGTGTTGGCACTGGTCTTACTTCCTGAAGTTTTTATGGTTTTATTGTTTCAATTCCTTCAAGAAACTCCAAAACCTTCCAATCAAGTATCACCCAAAAATGACTATGCTGACTTTAGTTCAAATCACTGAAAAAATTCCTTAACATCTGAAACAGAAATGTGGCGCAACAAGCAACTGCTCAGTTCTTCTCAACGTTTCTCAATTCGTATCATTATTAAGCTGTAGTTTGTGGTCCTCAGACATGTTTCAATGAAATATATAATAAGTCTGGAAAACAATGTATGCCTGTGAAAAATCCTATACGAGTTCAGGTTTGTCATGCTATAAAATATATGGATTTCAAGGCAATAATTTCTAGAAAAAAACAAGTTCGTAATTAGAAAAAAAGGCATCACTTCTAAATTTAAGTTTATAAAAAGTCTAGCTGAAAAAACTAGTCAGTACACACACCCGACAACAGCTTACATGGGAAGAAAAAAAGGTGTGTCTTGGATGAAAGGTTCCCAATGAGAAAAGGATAAAAACACTGTGCTGGGTGGCGGAGTTTTTTTTCTTGTATTTTACCTCATTTTATACATATCATAGAATAAACATGATTATTTTTAAATGAGAAAAAATTCTTTAAGAGATATCAGATTGGGAAGATACTTCAGATAACTGGATAAAACATGGTCACACATTGCAATCTGCTGACAGCAGACATACACACTACACATGTTGTCGACTTTCTCCTTCATTAACCACATGACAAAGCTGCTTTAAAAATACAAGAGAAGGCTATAGGAGGAGGTGCTTCCACCTGTATTTCTGCTGGCAGTTTCTTCCTCGTGTTTGCCAAAAAAGAAAAAAAAAATTAAAAAATAGAAAGTCTTAGTTAAAAAGATGAGAACCAGTAAGATTTTAACTCTTGATGACAATCATGAAAACCTAGACTCTTACAGCAAAGAGCTTTTGAATTGAAATTAATAATTCAATGATCACAGTTTTGAAGTGGGAAGCGGTCTTTGAGCAAAGACAGGAAGCCAAGTATTCTTCAGCTAAGGCCTGGAGAGAAAAACATGGAGCGGTTGACATGAGGGAAGTGAGACACATTTAGAGTTAATATTGTTATAGAGGTTTCTGTTAAACACTGTCCCATATAAACACCCTTGAAAGCTGTGTTCCTCAATGTTTATGCTTGTGGATTGTGGGGGGAAATACTGTTTTTCATTATTTTGCCTATGTATTCCTACTAAAGCATGTAAAAAATTAAACTTAAATGTAATTCAAACTCTACTGCAAAAGAAAATAAATTGGCTATTGAGCCTACAAAGCCCAGATATCTCTCAGTAGAACATCCTAAGAGAATCACTTTGAGCAAACAGCAAGAGTGCAAACAGGAAAACTTCATGTAAACCACTTTTTTTTTTTTCAGACTAAGTCTCACTGTCACCCAGGTGGCGTGCAGTGTCACAATCTTAGCTCACTGCAACCTCTGCCTCCAGGTTCAAGTGATTCTCCTGCCCCAGCCTCCTGAGTAGCTGGGATTACAGGTGTGCACCACCACACCCGGCTAATTTTTGTATTATTTTAGTTGAGACAGCATTTCACCATGTTGGCCAGGCTGGGCTTGAACTCCTGACCTTGTGTTCCGCCAGCCTTGGCCTCCCAAAGTGCTGGGGTTACAGGCGTGAGCCACAATGCCTGGCTATAAACCACTTTTTAAGACAAAATTATTTTTATATTCTCTCAAGGTGTTCAATATTTAAAGGAAGACTTCGATGCCTTAAAAGGCAGTGCCTCACACCTGTAATCCCAGCACTTTGGGAGGCGAAGGCAGGCGCATCACCTGAGGTTAGGAGTTCAAGACCAGTCTGGTGTGGTGAATGTGGTGAAACCTCGTCTCCACTAATACAAAATTTAGCTGGGCCTGGTGGCATGCACCTGTAATCCCAGCTACTCAGGAGGCTGAGGCAGGAGAATCGCTTGAACCCAGGAGGCGGCGGTTGTGGTGAGCTGAGATAGCACTACCGCACTCCAGCCTGGGTGACAGAGCAGACTCCACTTCAAAAAAAAAAAAGATGTTTTAACTAACGTCCCAGTTCAGATATTGTTAGAAAGGGTTTATTAATACAATGCTTTCCAACACTGTATATGAACTGATGCTACTTTAAGCTGTTTGTTAGGATATATTATATATAAAATGATTGAATATCAATAATTTTGAATTCTGTGACCATATTCTTAATGTTATTCTAAGATTTATAAGATTGTAATAGACCATTTTGAATGTTCACATTTCCTCCTGATTCACTAGCATCTCTCAAAAATAATTTCTAGTGAGGCATGAAGTTAATTAGATACTTTCCTAAAAACCCTAAGTTGCATACAAAAGAGCCAAGTTGATACAGATTTACTCAAATTTCAAGGAACTATTTTACTTAGATTTTGAGTAGCTATATTTATCAGTTCCTTTGCCTGTCTACGGCCTCATTTCCAAGTGTGAGGGATTTTTTCCCCTAGAGTAATAACTAATTGACAAAATCAGCTGGCAGCCCAACCATTTTAAAACTAATGTCATTAATTCATCTCAATCTTCAATTATGAATGGATTTACTTATTATCTGCTATTATGTATTTCCCCAACATTTTGTAAAAGCACTCTTCATTCAAGATAGCACCTTCTGGACAAATTCGCTCATGCTCTAGTTAAGCTCAGTCTTCTCCTTGTAAAACTTCATTGTATATTTTAGTATTCTCTTCAAATAGATTAGCGTTCACTTAAGCTTTTAGTTACAGTGTAATTTGCTTTTGATGATGAAATGACTTACAAATACAATCAAATTATGAACTTTGTAGGATTTTTTCATTTTTTGAAAGCCAACAAAATAAACAACTAAGAAATAAAGGAAATTAAATGGGAATAAAGAGTATTCTTCATTTCTAATGGCTTGCGATACCAATAATCCTTACTATAATGAAAAAGATTAAGTAATTCTTTTATGTTTAGATGAAAGTCATGTTTTTATAATGCACTTCCAAACTGAAAAGTTGTAGAAGCTAATTCTTGCTATCTCTCCATTACTGGTTTTCAGCAAAAGACACCTCTTAGTAGATTATCTGGTAAATCACCAAACACTGCTGGTTGATTCCAAACACATTTAAAGCAAACACAAACTCAATGTGGAGAACTTTAGCATCACCATCATTTCACAGCACTTTCTTTTCACTTATTAAAAATTTTAATTTACGATGAAGAAATTTAAGGTTGACTAAAATTAAGGAACAATTCTTGCATTCTCTCTGGGATCTCTTTTGCCCTTCTGGTTGCCTTCAAGCCGGGCACCCTGAAGGCAACAGAGCATCCTGTTCTCTTTATGTGGGTCACAGATGGCCTGAGCCACACGCTTTACTCCGGAATCATCAATCAGGATCACTTGGCTCTTCTTCCTTCTGGTATTTCACTTTCAGCACTTGCTTTTCAATCATTAGTTGGATGCCTATGTGCCCTTAGTCTCTTCTCAGGCTGATTTCTCTTCAGCTTATTTAGGGCAGACACATCAAGGACGAGTTTAACATTGAAGAGTCCTTTATTGGTGGTCTTTCAAAACCCTATCATGGCACTCCCTCTGGGCCCCGTCATTCCTTAGGACAGGACCTTAAAAAGCATTTTCTTATCTTGTTTCCTCATGGTGTTTCCCCATTTTGATGACTCTAAATATATAATTCTGCATGGGTCATTTTTACAAATTTATATTTTAATGAATTTAAAAATTTTGAAAAACATCAGATTGTGTTTTCAATATTTCTTATAAAAGATAACTACCATTTATATATGTATATAAATATGTACCTTTTTGAGGTCTATTTTGAATACAAGTATTAATTTAACTTACTATTTAAAAAGCCATTATCAGATCAATAATATAGCTGCATATTAAATATATCATTCAAACTACTTTAGTCATTCATCATAAATATTTGTGTTAAGGGCACGAACACAGGCATGCAAAGGAGAACGAAATGCGACTTGTGCCTTAGAGAAGAATCTGAAGTCCTGAGGGAAGCTGGGTTTCCAAGTGGGCAGAAATGCTATGACACAGGGCGCCCCAGCTCACAGAGGCGTTCACCGTCCAACTGCAGAGGCTCAGGGGAGGGTTCTGCGAAGCTCACGCCATGGGGGAGGAGAAGCAAGCCATGGGGGAAGGACAAGCATGGCTCAGCCAAGGAGAGAAAAAGACTCAGGATGGTGTCAGCAAGCGTGTAGAGCAGGAGGGCAGTAGAGTCAAGGTTGGAGGGGTGGACATAGACCGGCTAACAATGTTTCGTGGCAGTGCTTGAGATTTGAGAGTATTTATGACCTAATTGTTTTACATCAATTTCCTGAAATTCAACACTTCCATATACATTTTTAACACCTTAGAAACATTTTTCTAGACTATATTTCAGGTTTTATGTTTAAACTAAGTTGCATATTTAATAAAGTTGGAATTTTTTCCAGTCATTTACTAAGACAGCTACATAAATGTGATTTTATATAAAATCATACATTTACTATACGAGGTTATCATAAAAAACACAAGTGGAACATGGCTTATCCCTTCAAGGGGCTGCTGTAATGCTGTAAGGTAAGATCTGTGTACTCTTGATAAATTCAATACATATTTCTTGCCTAGTTCTGGCATAAACCAAGGCAGCAGAAAAAGGAAAAAAAAAAAAAAAATCAAAGCAAGGTTTTGGGATTCTCCAAGCATAATCTCATTCCCTCCAGTATGAGTACAAGTTTACAGACACTGTAAATAAATCATAGTATTAAATAAGATCAGATTTGCTAGCCCCATGCGTATGAAGCATATAGATAAGAGAATTCTTTCATTGTGCTGTTATCTTCTGTAATACACTTTTAATCATCATTTTTAAACAAATGAAAAAGTAAAGATGAAATTGTGGATAATAAGGTATATTTTTGTTCATTTTGTTTTAAGAGAAGATATACGTCTCCACTGGAATCAAATTTGTGTTAAGGTAAAAATTATGCAATTTTTCATTTTTAACTCTATGTAATCTTAATATGACTGACTAAATATAAATGATCTAGAAACTTAGAAAGTTTAGAAATTATATATGTTTTATTTATATAACTATTTGGCTTAACAGGGTTAGTTTCCAATGAAGATGAAGCAGGAAGTACTCAAAAAGTAGTAATTAAGAGAAAATACTATAAAAAATAGAAATATAAAACACATACACCCAATATACTCATTTGTCAAAGTATTTTTGGTTAAGCATTACTATATCTCGTGCGGGAAGCTCAACTCCTTAAATGGATGGATGTCAGAAACATACCCATTATCTACAGAGTCCATGAAAAGTTAGTATCAAATAGCACAGAAGGGCTGGGCATGGTGGCTCATGCCTGTAATTCCAGCACTTTGGAAGGCCAAGGCGGGCGGGTCATCTGAGCTTAGGAGTTCGAGACCAGCCTGGCCAACATGGAGAAACCCTGTTTCTATTAAAACTACAAAAATTAGCCAGGCATGGTGGTGCATGCCCCAGCTCCTTGGGAGACTGAGGCATGAGAATCACTTGAACCCGGGAAGCAGAGGTCTCAGTGAGCCGAGACTGCACCACTGCACTCCAGCCCGGGCAATAGAGCAAGATTCTGTCTCAAAAAATAATTAATAAATAAATAAATAGCATAGCCGAAAGAGAACAATATAGTATATAAAATAAGCAAACATTTATCTAAATAGCACACTCCACATGTCAAAGAAAATGAAAAGGAATCACACAGACACACAAAAATCACTAAGGAAAAACTTCCAGGGTCAAAAAGACATCACTGTTTTATCAAAAATAAACTAATGACCTAACAAGGAACAATATGAGAAAAGAAAGAAATGCAGCTGAAAGCATCAATATGAACAATATTGTTACTCCAGTGTCATAGATCACTATGAAAAAGATTTAAATACAGTAGTAAGAATTTAAAAATTTTTGAAATACTTTGTTTTACATAAGCAAATTATTTCATAATTTGCTTCAAATATGAGAAGTGCACTTAACAATGTTATAATGGAGTTTCAAAGAGGCTGTAAATTTATGGGCCAACACAAAGAAAGTGAAATTGGCTACTGAGTTAAATCAAAGATCCTTTTATTAGGCACCTGTCATTTCTACCACATTTGCTAAGTGGTGCAGGCAATTTAGCCATGAATAAGGTAAGCAAGGTCTGAAAGAGTCTATAGTCTAGGATCCAACAGAATAAAAAAATCTTATGTAACCTTTCCAAAAATCATTAATGCATAAATGTCTGACCAAAATAACACAAAGATCAAAGAAATCTACATCATGCAAGATTAAGCTATCTTAATCCAACCTTAAGAATAAGGATTATGAATCTCACCTCAGGAACCTAATAAAAAACTGTAATTCAAAGTGTAAATTTTCACGATAAAAAAAAAAGTTCACAATTTTAGGACTGCAACATCAGTAACAGGGTACAAACATAGGAGATAACATAAAGGATTAATAGCTCCTAATGACGATGACATTTTTACAAAGCAAGCTGGATACTTGAGTCTAGGGATAATCCAGAAGACTGACTATACCTCTTTTTCACGAGTTTCATCACTGAATTTCCTAAAATCTATGCAGATGGCTCAACTTCATCAGTGTTGCTCTAAAACAAAACACGCACACACACATATCCCTTTCTCTCTTAGTACCTGGCATAGAAGCCTTGAAATGATTCTACAATTAACGTCATTAACAACAACCTTTCAATTCTAATTCACTAAGGGCCCTTTATGCACCAGTCACTGTGGTGGGCACTTGGGTGAACATGGTTAATAAATAGCAAAGAAAAATTCATAAATCATACACTTACATAGCATGTTTAAAAATAAGTGCTACTGGAAACAATAGAGCAGGGTGAGGAGGTTTGGGAACCTCCAACTTTAAATTCAACACTAAGGACACGCCTCACTAAGAAGGGAAACGGTAAGCAAAGGGATGAAGGGCAATGATCAGCTGTGACGGTGACATGGTGGTAACGGTTAACAGCCCCTCTGAGGCTGGGGGTGGAGTAAGGAACTAATCTGCAGTGGTTGCCGATTTCTATGGTGAAAAGGCTCCCACCGTGGCCAATTTCAGCCTACGAAAAGAATGGCAACCAGTTCACAAAATTCCTTAAAGTTTAAGAACTGACCCACTTTGTAAGAGCTGGTTTCAGCTCATTACTACATGAGAAAATCTGGCAAAGCAATAATCCAGATAGTCAAGGGCACTGAAGAGGGGGCACGCCTTGCAAAGAGCCCAGCACACCGGAGCAGTGCAGGAGGGAGAGGGCAGGTGAAAGGTGGGCCTGAGAGGTGACAACAGAGACCTTATCACTGGGTTTTCCCTGAGAGAACTGAGGCACCAGGGAAGAGCTCTGTGCAAATGAGTTATGTGTTCTCACTTTCAGCATCAATGTGTCTACCAAACTGAGAAAAGATCCCATGAGGGAAGATGGATGAGTTATAGGAGGACTAATTAGGAGACAGCTGGAATAATTCAAACAGATGACTGTAGTGATGAGAAGCTGTAAAATTCAGAATCTATTTTGAACCCGATAGATAGGATGTGAGCCATGAGAGGCAGAAGTCCAGGATAATTGCAAAGGTTATGGCCCATGTAAACAGAAAGATGGTGATCTCATCCAGTGGGACAGCAAAGTCTATAGCCAGGTGTGGTGGGGCATGCCTGTAGTGTCAGCAACTTGGGGAGCTGAGATGGGAGGAATGCCTGAGCCCAGGAGTTCAAGGCCAGCATGGGCAACAAGCAAGATCTATCTCAATGTTCAAAAATAAAATAAAATAAAATCTGTAAGAGAGGCAAGCACTTGTGGATTGGGGTGGGAGGGGTGCTGAGGTGGTGAAGAAGAAACGAGTTTTTCCACTTGGATAAATTAAATTTGAGATGCCTATTAGACATCAGCATGGAGGGACTAAATCAGCAGATGGAAATATGACCTGGAGGTTTGGGAGAAAGCTCTGGCTGGAGATCAACAACTTGGGAGTTCTTGGCCCACAGAGACCACTGACAGCCATAGCACTGGGTAAGATCCCTAAGAAAATGAGGCAGACCTGGGACAGGACAAAGACTGAGTCCTGCACCTTCCAGAATGAAGGGTGTATGCAGAAGAGGATGAACCAACAAAACAGACTAGAGAAGGAGTTACCTGTAAGGTACTTAAAAGACCAAGAAAGGGTGGTTTCCTGAAAGCCATGTGTATATTAAAGAGGACAGAATCTTCCCAAAGTCTTCATGTTTCCAACTTCCTACTGTACAGTTCTAAAGTAAGAGTATTGGTCTAGAATGTCAGATCTCTGCCCAATCTAATATGCCACAGCTGACGATGTTCAAGTGGACATTAAATTTCCACACAAAACTCAATTTGAAAAAGAAGAAGTTCTTCACTTGCTTCGTAGGTCCTCCTCCTCGCTTTATAGAGTCTAACAGTATTTTCTGACTCTTCCAGGTATCCATAAGTAAATATTACTATGACTGATGTCATTCCCTATTCCCTCTTCTAGTCCTTAATTTATTATTAACTCCCATAATCTCTTGGTAAAATCTTCATAAATGTGCTCTTTCAATACATACACACGACATTTTTAGATACCTACAGTATGGGTACCTGAAAGTGTGGGTATCCACACCGCTTAGCAACTGGCAATGCATTTTCAATGGATTCTCATCAGCTACATTTAGTAACCTGGAGAGGCTATAGTCCCAAGTTACTCAACCAAACACAAATCCAGGTGTTTCTCTAAAGGTATTTGTAGATGTGCTAACAGCTGAAATCAGTTGCCTTGAAGAGAGGGACATTATCATCTTCTGTAATCTGAACGGGCCTCCTCCAATCAGATGAAAGGCCTAAGAGCACTGCTAAGGTTTCCATAAGGAAGAAAAAATTCTGCATGTAAACTGCAACATCAGTTCTGTCCAAGAATTTCCAACCTGCTCATCAGATTTCAGACTTGCCTAGCTACCCAAAAATCGCATAACACAATTCCTTATATTAAATCTCCAGTGCGTGCGTATGTACCTTCTACTGGTTCTGTTTCTCTGGAGGAATCCTGACAGACACTCTATGTTCCTCTAATAGTAACTAATTTAATAACTTTGAATATACAATGGCAATTGTTTTCCCTACTAATAGAGACGTGCACCAATGAAATTACTTCTTAAATACAGTAATAAAGTCCAAACTACAACTCCCAACTACATTTATCAGCATGATACATAAAAGTATAAATACAATAGATAAACAAGAAATTGTCCTGGTTACGTTCATCAAAATTTTAGGGTGCGTCTTCAAGCATTTAATACAGCTGTATTTGGAGATATACATTTTTTTTCTTCTCAAGTCCACCTTTGCAGACAATGTACTCAATAATAGTGAAATTAATGGCACAAGAAACAGAAGTATAGAAATTTTAAATCATTTAAAATAGGTAACTCCTAGATAATCAATAGTGAGAAAAAGATGATTGATGCCTGCAAAACAGTTTGAAATGATACATAAAAGTATCTAAAAGAAGATCTCCATTTGAAATGAAACAAAAGAATCTGAAGCAATCAATCTGTTTAACTCAAGTAACCCAACATATACTCATTTGATTCACTGAGTAAGGAATTCCAATACCTACAGTGTACTGTGGAAAAAAACTATGCTTTAAATATTAGCAATTATCACTGCCAATTATCGCGAATTAAAATAGCCAAAACAACGCAATGCAAAGAGAACTTTTAATAAAGTACATACATAAATTTTTTTAAAAACTTTGAATACCTTACCATAAAAGTAAAAACAATTCTGCTGTAAATCTTCCTAGACAGAACTTTCAACACAGTTGTCTAGATTAGAATGTAGACAGGAAAAGAGAGGGGGAAATGAAGAAAAGAAGAAGACCACAGTGGCATAAAACCAAACCATCCTGTAAGGAGTGGGGGCAGAGTAAACGCTTCACAGGCACCGACATCAAGCTATCCGCGGAGGAACACAGGACACATTCTAACTGTACATTGAACTTTGTAAAGGAAGGACATTCAGTGGCATGAGGTCCTCGGTTCCCAGGATATAACTGTAGGAATCACAGCTTCATATCGGAAGATGCATTTTTTAATAGACTCTCCCTAAACATCTATCTAAAAATATATTCTTGGGATGGCAGATGGAAAAGTATAGAAATGGAAGCATGTATTTCAAGGAGTGGGTAGAGAGGAAAACGAGCTGGAATATACCTGTTTAATATTTAGAAACAGGGGTAGAAATACAACAAATATGAAAGTAACTGCCAATATGAATAACTGATTGTAGAAAGAACACATAATATCTATAAGTAATAATGCTGAAAAAATATAGTGAACAGTAAAGGAAGACCTGGACTAGTTTTGTGTAATTTTTAAAGTTACACAAATGGGCCAGGCACAGAGGTCACACCTGTAATCCCAGCACTTTGGGAGGCCAAGATGGGCAGATCGCTTGGGCTCAGGAGTTCAAGATCAAACTGGGTAACATGGTGAAATCTTATCCCTACAAAAAATACAAAAATTAGCTGAGCGTGATGGCGGGCACCTGTAAGTCCCAGCTACTCAGAAGGCTGAGGTGGGAGGATTGCTTGAGCCCAGGAGGTGGTGGCTGCAGTGAACGAGATCAGGCAGCTACACTCCAGCCTGGATGACACAGTGAGACCCTGTCTCAGAAAAAGAAAAAGTTACATACAAAAGAAAAATTAATACTCCATAAAAGAAAAGTCCTTCAGCAAACATAGGCATTAGAATTTCTAGTATTCAGAAAAATTTAAAATGTTCAATGAGTGCAAGTTACTCTTAGCATCCTGATGAATAATATTAGAAGTGACTGATATTTCACCTTGCTTTAAGGTAACAACAACAAGATATCAGTATATCACCGGTACTAACAGGCATTATCATTTCACACCTAGTATTGGATTTTTTTTTTAATGTAAGCCTCACTGAACGATCTTTCTCCAAGTAATTTGTATGTGACTCTTTCTATATTGTTCCATTCTTTAGAATGAAAATAAACTAGTAGGTTTATACCATGATCATCAACATGTTATCTGGTCTTGAAAAGCAGTAAAGCGAACAAAAGGGGGATATTCTATAGAGCTTATTTTCCTTCAGAAAAGGATGAACCCATTTGAAGAGTAAAATTCCCGCAAACTTCCCTGTAGTGACCATTTATCAGACAGCCACGTGTAAATACACTTTCAACACATTTAACAGTAGGTTTTACTCTCCCAGGACATGTTGAGTACATCTGGAAATAAGAATCTTTAATTGTCTTTTGTCCCACTATTTATCCTCAGGAAAATGACCTCTTCTGGAAGGAAATTCAAAATCTGCTGTGGACAGCCTTCTGCAGCAGCACGTTTCCACCTGAGTGAAGTTGGTAAAGGGCCTCGTCACTGATCTTCGATCCCAAATAAAAGCTTCCCCAGGACACGTGGGGTCGGTGGGTGATCGATGCAGAGGAACCTCCTACTAGCTCTGTGGCTCCGAACAAGTGACTCAGTCTGGTCAAGCCACAGTGACGTCACCTCTAGAATGCACATGATGACGATGATTTCTTTTTTTTTTTTTTTTTTTTTTGAGACGGAATCTCTCTCTGTCGCCCAGGCTAGAGTGCAGTGGCCGGATCTCAGCTCACTGCAAGCTCCGCCTCCCGGGTTCCCGCCGTTCTCCTGCCTCAGCCTCCCGAGTAGCTGGGACTACAGGCGCCCGCCACCTCGCCAGGCTAGTTTTTTGTATTTTTTAGTAGAGACGGGGTTTCACAGTGTTAGCCAGGATGGTCTCGATCTCCTGACCTCGTGATCCGCCCGTCTCGGCCTCCCAAAGTGCTGGGATTACAGGCTTGAGCCACCGCGCCCGGCCGATGACCATGATTTCTAACTCACAGTCGTGTTGTTAGGATTAAATGGAATAAAGCATTCCACAAAGCCCCTGATGAAGTCAGCCTGGCCTCGGCATGCACTGAAGCAATTAGAGTTACCTTTACTATAACTCAGATGGTTTACTCATCTAGCACCTAAGGAGATCTGTAAAAAATGCGGAAGGTTGGAAACGGAGGCATCGGCCCTCCTCTGGGTCAGTGACAGTGGTTGGAAACGGAGGCATCGGCCTCCTCTGGGTCAGTGACAGTGGGCACAGGGAAGCTGCAGGGCAAAGCCCAGGCCAGATCTGGACCAGTGCCAGAGAAAGGAAGTGAGCAGCATGCTGCGCGCTGGGGGAGCAGGGCTCACTCCGGAAGGGCAGTAGGCAGGCATTCCCCAAATACTCCCAGAGCAGCTCCCCGCAAACAAAGGCACAGTAAAAGGCAAGGCTTGGGCAAACAGTGATAGAGTCCACCCCTAACACCAATACAGAAGGTAGGGGGGATTTTAAACATGTAAATAAAGGTAACTGTTATAAGCGCCCCAGGGAGGAAAGGGGAGAGGGCAGAAGGTGGATAAGAGGCAGCGATCACTGAGAGTGTGAGATGCTGAAGAGTGGCCAAGGGGCTTTGATTTACAGGCTCCTGAAGTTTTATGCTCAAATTCTCTGAATAAATGTGCATGACTAAATATTTTCTTCAAGTTTTTAACCTATTTTTTGCCTTCATTTAAAACTTCTTAACCCCTTATGTAAAACTGGGTCCCAAGAAGCTTCTCGAAGCACACATCTAATTATGCCCTAATTTCCTGCCTCTTTTTTTGTTTTATTCCAAAAGGGTCCCTTATCCCAAAGGAGCCCTTCTCCACCATTTCCTTCACAAGCCTGCGATACATTCTGCTGTAACTAAACTGCAGCAGGTGCTACTGGTCCTTGCTTGCACCAACCAGCATACCCTTACCTGTGAGCTGATCTCGCCTGTCTCCTAGAATGTCAGCTTCCTGAAGGCAGGCTCTCCCTCAATTTCACAATTACAATTTTATTTCCTAATGGGGCTAGCACTGTTCTTAGCACCAGAGAAATTAAACACTGGTTGAGCAAATTTACAGATTTCTCTTCTTGCCTGAAAATATACCTACAGTCAACTCTGGACACATTTTCCCTCTCCATTTACACACACACACACACACACACACACACACACACATAAACACACACACCCCTCTGTCCAAGACACAAACTCACATACTCAAAATTTTCCTTCTACCACAAGTTTACTTCTTTATCTCTAACAAATAAAATCCTAGACTTAAAAGCTTCAATGTGTTCTTATGCAGCAAAATCTCCCCTATCTTGCCACCATGGGCACAGTTTATATTCTATTACAGCAGTCACACATTACACATCCATCTCAACTGCACACCCTCAGAGGCAGGGACCAGTTCACCAACTTTACACCTTGTGCAGCATTGAACACTGGGCCTTCTGTGCAGGTGGCTTAGGCACTGCTCAGGGAACTGAACGGTCTTCCCTTCCAATAGTGAGAGAGAAAGTGCCATGAAGGAAAATCACTGTGAACTATTGGACCTGGTATGTGAGTCCGCCACACTCCGATGGTGTGGTCAGATGTCTGCCTTGATGCAGAGCTACAAGCGTGGGTTCGAGACAACCAGGGTTTGTTCTGGTAGCTGTTTCCCAGATCAGGGAAAAGACTGTGAGCTGGAAAGTGGCCTAACCTGCCTACTACAGAACCCTGGAATGTGGAAGGACAGCTTTCAGTGGGAAGCTCTTTGAGGTTGATGTGGTCAACAGAAGGGGGAATTTGCCTCCTATCTATCTATATCTTCAAAGGTTATCATCCTCAACTCTGTACAAGGGTACTGTCAGAAATCTAAGAGGCAAAAAGGAAAACAAAAGTCACGATAGACAGAAAGAAAAGCAGCAGAAAGTCATGTTTGATCCAAAGATCAGTCAAAGCCAAAGTCATACTGGTGAACTCTGAACTCTGGAAGGCATCTAATGGCGTAAAGGCAGCCTGTGGTTAGCCCAGCAAGCTAAGTAACCCATTTGCACTATTCCTTGTGTCTGAGAAAAGTGGGGCACTGTGTTCCCTGTATCTGTGAACTGCCCACCTCTGCACTAGTGGTCAGCTTGTGGGAAGGAAGGAGTGCCACTTTCTGGTGGGTGCAGAGGCCATCAAATACATCTGAGTGGCTTTGTCTAGAACTTTTCATGTATGATTTGTTCTATGGAAATATGAATCATATCCTCCTGGCAAGACAAAGAAAGACCTTCTAAAGGGGGCCTGTTCATCCAGTCTGGAGTTATTTCTAGATCATTAGAAATGCTGACAGAGGAAAGGCTAGACAGTAAAGCTCTGACAGAGACTCTCAAAGACATCTATACTAAATTGTTCCAACAGGTTCTAAGGAGAGTGCCAAGTACCAAAATAAAAGATGAATTACAGATTTCTACACACCCAGATCATCCCATTTTTCTCGACATAAAGTAGCTAGGAAGTAAAGGAATTGGGTCATGCTGCAAGAAGGCCCTATGGGGCCAATTTTTTCCCCTAAACTGAACAAAAATAGACAATAGTGTCTAAATCAGCTGTGACAATTTTATCCATATTGTGAGCAGGATGCAGTGATCTACATTTGCAAGCTGGTTCAAAGACATTCATCTGCGCCACATAAGGGTTAATCGGTTATTTCGTTTCACTGCTACTGAACAAATGAGAGAAAAGTATATACACCAAAGTTTGATAAAGGTTAGATTTTTCAAAAAACTTCAGGATTTAATTCTAAGTAAAGTTAGACTATTTTCAGAAAAATTAGAAAATTAAAAGTTCTGATCCATGTAAACTCAAGATGTACATATGCAGCTACACAATCCTTTGCAATCTCCACTCTGGTGTCTAAAGGCTTCTCAGTATTAAGTGTTCAAAAAGGAATATGAGATCCTGCCCCACAGTTCCCAAACTTGCTTTTCCCCCAGCCTCGTCATCTTGGTTAAAGGAACCACCATCCACCTACTGCCATTCTAAGATTCCCAAGCCATTACCATAGCTCTATCTCCACTGCCACCATCTGGTCCGAGTCAGCCAGAGTGAACTTGCAAAGGATAAACAAGATCTTAAACCCTCTGTCTCCTATTCAACTGAAGACACAACATAATGCCCTTAAGTCCCGTGCCAAGGGCTACAGGACCTGAGCCTTGCTTACCTCCCTCTCAGCACCCTCCCATCCCCCTCACTCTGTGTGTCCACCACAGAAGTCTGCTTTCTGTGCCTGGAACTCCACAGGCTCAAGTATGCTTCCCAGCCTATCCACTTGCACCTCTGTGCAGTGCTGGCACCTTTGCATCCTGTAGGTCCCTCTCAAAGGCCAGAGCCTCATCAAGGTCGTTCTTGACAATGCAATAAAAGCAGTGTCACCTCCAGCACCATCTCATTCATTACACAGTTTGATTAACCGAAATTACTTCTTCACTCATTTGCTTACCTGTTTATGTGCTATTTCCCCAGTGGCTATTTCCCCAGTATTAGAATTTAATCTCTCTACAGAATAGGAATCTGGTCTTTCTCATTTTTAACTGTGTCCTCAGCACCTACAGTGGTGCCAAGCTCATCCCTGCTGGCCCTGCAACAGCTGCTCAGAGAGACTGTGCTGTTCCGCCTTGCGGTTAGAATGTGGACCAAGTCCGGTTCCTTGCTGTGTAATCTATTCAGAGGTGTTCTATCTGGCTTCCAGAATGAAATTCAGTTTGTCTCCTCATGCTACTTGTGGCTTCAAAATGCCCAAACTATCCTGAGGGAACAGCAAATACACAGAAAGCTTGTGTTTACGATCATGGAACAGCACTAGTGGAGGTGGAAACAGTAATCCTCTTCTTCCTGCCCTATTGCTTTTCCTTACTTTCTCTCTCCTTTATCCCAGTAATTCCTTTTTCATTGATAGTTTAAAAAATCAATAAAAATAAAAATAAAAAATAAACAGTAAATTTTAAGATGTTACTTTAGAAATACATGACAGCTTCATGGAAAATGTAGTATGTGTGTGTCGCACATATGTAAGAAACAGGTCATAAAGTCATAAAAGACAATCCACTCAACTATAGTAACCTGTTACTACTGATGAAAGTTCAGAAGAAATTACCCTAAGTAAAATCTACAACTGTAAGATTCCAAACTATTCACAGTTTCCCAAGGATTTTTTTAATCTTACTACACCTTCAACGATATCATCATATTTGAAATCAACTTAAAGTGGGTGTGGTGGCTCATGCCTGTGAGCTGAAGAACTCAGGTGAGCTCAAGAGTTTAAGGCTATCGGGAGCTATAATCATACTACTGCACTCCAGCCTGGGGGACAGAGTGAGACCCCATCTCAAAAAAAAAACAACTTAAATAGAAATCATATTTCATACATTCAGGCAGCAACTTCCTGATCTAGATACTCTAAGGCTGCTTCCCCTCATGCATAACTAGAGAGAATGTCAAAATCAACACATCACAAGGCTGACCATTTCACAAGATAAATCTGACTGTCTTACCCACCTTGGAGAAGTAAAGCACATGAGTACTATAATCAGAAAAACATGAGCTCAAAAATCTCATTGTTGCCACTTAATATGGGTTACTGAAAAGGCACGCAAACCACAGGAGCCTCAATATCGTCTTCTGTGAGACAGGAAAACCAAGCCTCAGGGTGTAGGAACCCAGCACAAACACACTGAGACTTTAGTGAATCATCTTCCCACGTGAAGACTCTCCAAGTGCCCACCTTGACTGATCAAGCCAAGAGAAGTGAAGTATTTTCACAGCACCTATGCTGCATGTTACAAATCTTAGTGTAAGGTGTAAGTCCAGACTGACAGTGGACTTGTCAGAGGCAGCCACGAGACAACTGCCAGGAGCAGGGCAGGTGGCAAAGTAACCGTGCCCAGGGCTGCAGCACATGGAGGGTGGGAGATAAAGGGCATCAGGAGCATAGGGAGCCCCCCACGCACACGGTGGCACACAGCAGGGGTGGGGGTGGCATGTGGCATCAGGTATATGGAGAGGTTCCCACACTCAGGGTGACGCACAGCAGGGCGGGGAAGGGGGACATGTGGCATCGATGGATGGGGAGGCAGCATCATTCACATTAGCCAAAAGGTGGAAGCAAACCAAGTAACCACAGATGGATGAATAAATAAACACAATGTGATATTTATACACAGTGTAATATTATTCAGCCTTAAAAAGGAAGGAAAGACTACCACTCTACAACAAAGCTTCACCTTGAGGGTATTATGCTATGAAATCAGTCAGGAACAAAAGGACAAATACTATATGACTCCACTTACATAAGGTTCCTACAATTGTCAAAATCATAGACATGCAAAGTAGAATGGTAGATGCAAAGGGTGGGGTGAAGGAAAAAAATGGAGAGTTACTGTTTAAAGGATACATAGTTTCCATTTTGCAAGAAGAAAACAGTTCAAGAGATAGATAGTGGTGATAGCTGAGAAATCACGTCAAGGTACTTAATGTTTAACTGTACACTGAAAAATGCTTTTAACCAAACAAAAGGAAACCACTGTATCATAGAGATGCCTTTACTCCTATGTTTATTGCAGTGCTATTCACAACAGCCAAGATATGCAGTCAACCTAGGTGTCCAACAGCAGAAGAATGGATAAAGAAAACATGGTATATCTATACACACAATGAAATACTATTCAGCCATTAAAAAGAATGAAATCCTATCATTTTTGGCAATATAGATGGAACTGGAGGACATTACCTTAAGTGAAATAAGCCAGGAACAGAAAGTTATAAACACTGCATGTTCTCACTCCTATGTGGATGCTAAAAAAAAGTTGATCTCATAGAAGCAAAAAGTAGAACAGAGGATATGAGAGGCTGGGAAGGGTAGGGGGGAAGGAAGGGATAGGGAGATATTGGTTAAATGACAAAAAATTACAGCTCCATAGGAGGAATAAGTTCTAGGGTTAGATACCACTGTAGGTTGACATTTAACAATAATATATTATACAGTTTCAAATAGCTAGAAGGAAGAAACTGAATGTTCCCAACACAAAGAAATGATAAATGTTTCAGGTGATGGACACGCCAATTACACTGAGCTGATCACCATACATTACATACATCACACCATACACCATACATTACATACATCACACCATACACCATACATTACATACATCACACCATATACCATACATTACATACATCACACCATATACCATACATTATATACATCACACCATACACCATACATTACATACATCACACCATACACCATACACCATACATTACATACATCACACCATACACCACACATTACACACCAGAGACAGACAAGACACACCCAGCACCATACACCATACAGGACAACAGCACACAGACACCATACAACCGACATCACACCATACACCAGACACCAGACAGACAGACAGCACACCAGACACCGACGGACAGACAGCACACCAGACACCAGACACCAGACAGGACAGACAGGACGACAGCACACCAGACCAACAGACAGGACATACAGGACAGACAGCACACCATACACCTGACACCAGACAGGACGACAGGACAGACAGCACACCATCACCACACAGGACAGACAGCACACCAGAACCAGACAGGAGAGACAGCACACCAGACACCAGACAGACAGACATAACACCAACCACCGACCATACATGACAGACACCAGACACCACACAGACAGACCACACCAGAGACCAGACATGAGAGACATGCACACCAGACACCTACACCAGACATGACAGACAACCAGACACCAACACAGGACAGACATCACCAGAGACCAGACAGAGAGACAGCACACCAGACACCAGACAGGAGAGACAGGACACCAGACACCAGACACCAGACATGACAGACACCAGACACCACACAGGACAGACAGCACACCAGACACCAGACAGGACAGACAGCACACCAGTACACCAGACACCAGACAGACAACAGCACACCAGACACCACACAGGACAGACAGCACACCAGAGACCAGACAGGAGAGACAGCACACCGGACACCAGACATACAGACACACCAGACACCAGACACCAGACAGGACATACGCACACCAGACACCACACAGACAGCAGCACACCAGAACCAACAGAGAGACATCACCAGACACCATACAGACCACAGTACCACACATTATCATCCACTCACACCCATACACCACACATACATTACATACATCACCATACACCACACATTACATACATCACACCATACACCACACATTACATACATCACACCATATACATACATTATATACATCACACCATACACCATACATTACATACTCACCATACACCACACATTACATACATCACACCATATACCATACATTATATACATCACACCATACACCATACATTATATACATTACACCATACATACACCATACATTAGATACATCACACCATACACCATACATTATATACATTACACCATACGTTATATACATTACACCATATACCATACACTACATACATTATACCATACAAACACCATACATTAGATACATTACACCATACATTACATACATTATACCATACATATACCATACATTACACCAAAACAACACTATGTGCCCTAGGTACAAACATTATTTGTCTATTAAAAAAAATTAAATCTGGCTAGGTGCAGTGGCAATCCCAGCACTCTGGCAGGATCAGTCGGGCAGACTGCTTGAGCCCAGAAGTTCAAGACCTGCTTGGACAATATATCAAAACCCCGTCCATATTGACAAAAAACAAACAAAAATTAGTCAGGCTTGGGGGCATGCTCCTGTAGTCCCAGCTACTAGGGAAGCTGAGGTGGGAGGACCGCTTGAGCCGGGAGGTCAAGGCTGCCGTGAACCATGATCACACTACAGCACTGCAGCCTGGGCAATAGAGCAAGACTTTGTCTCAAAAAATAAAAATAAAAAATAAATAAATAAATAAATAAATAAAAATAATCTTTAAAAAGGTTAAAATGGTAAATTATACGTGGGTATACATTAGTTTGCTAGGGCTGCTGTGACAAAATACCACAGACTGGGTGGCTTAAACAACAAATATTTTCTCCCAGTTCTGAAGGCTGGAAGTCCAAGACCAAGGTGTCATTAGGGTTGGTGTCTCCTGAGGCCTCTCTTCTTCAGTTGAGGATGGTCACATTCTCACTGTGTATGCACGTGGTCTTTTCTCTGTTCTCACTCCCTATCATCTCTTCCTCTTTGCACAAGGAAACCAGTCCCATCAAAATAGGGTCCCTCCCTTATAAACTCACGTAACCTATTACACTGACCACTGTAAAGGCCCTGTCTCCAAATACAGTCACAATGGGAGTTAGGGCTTCAATGCAGGATATTTGGAGAAACAACTGAGTCCATAACAATGTAATTCATCGCAATTTTTATATTAAAAAGTTTGTAAATTAAAACAAAAGCCTCTCTTAGGTGAAAGACCAGAATCAGCAGTTTTTTAAATGTAATCCAGAAACCTCATCCTCTTAAAGGTGCTATAAAACCTAACATAAAAAAGCAAACAAAAAGAAATCTAAAGCAATAATTATCATTCCAGAGTGTTTTTGTCTCTGATCCTGGTAGCAAGCCTCACCCTTTCAAATTATTTAATTCAGGTAGCGTGACGCCTCCAGCTTTGTTCTTATGACTTAGGATTGTCTTGGCAATGCGGGCTCTTTTTTAACAGCATGGTACTGGTACCAAAACAGAGCTATAGACCAATGGAACAGAACAGAGTCCTCAGAAATAATACCACACATCTACAGCCATCTGATCTTTGACAAACCTGAGAGAAACAAGAAATGGGGAAAGGATTCCCTATTTAATAAATGGTGCTGGGAAAATTGGCTAGCCATAAGTAGAAAGCTGAAACTGGATCCTTTCCTTACTCCTGATACGAAAATTAATTCAAGATGGATTAGAGACTTAAATGATAGACCTAATACCATAAAAACCCTAGAAGAAAACCTAGGTAGTACCATTCAGGACATAGGCATGGGCAAGGACTTCATGTCTAAAACACCAAAAGCAACGGCAGCAAAAGCCAAAATTGACAAATGGGATCTAATTAAACTAAAGAGCTTCTGCACAGCAAAAGAAACTACCATCAGAGTGAACAGGCAACCTACAGAATGCGAGAAAACTTTTGCAATCTACTCATCTGACAAAGGGCTAATATCCAGAATCTACAAAGAACTCAAAACAAATTTACAAGAAAAAACAAACAACCCCATCAAAAAGTGGGCAAAGGATATGAACAGACATTTCTCAAAAGAAGACATTCATACAGCCAACAGACACATGAAAAAATGCTCATCATCACTGGCCATCAGAGAGATGCAAATCAAAACCACAATGAGCTACCATCTCACACCAGTTAGAATGGCAATCATTAAAAAGTCAGGAAGCAACAGGTGCTGGAGAGGATGTGGAGAAATAGGAACACTTTTACACTGTTGGTGGGATTGTAAACTAGTTCAACCATTATGGAAAACAATATGGCGATTCCTCAAGGATCTAGAACTAGATGTACCATATGACCCAGCCATCCCACTACTGGGTATATACCCAAAGGATTATAAATCATGCTGCTATAAAGACACATGCACACGTATGTTTATTGCGGCACTATTCACAATAGCAAAGACTTGGAATCAACCCAAATGTCCATCTGTGACAGACTGGATTAAGAAAATGTGGCACATATACACCATAGAATATTATGCAGCCGTAAAAAAGGATGAATTTGCGTCCTTTGTAGGGACATGGATGCAGCTGGAAACCATCATTCTTAGCAAACTATCACAAGAACAGAAAACCAAACACCACATGTTCTCACTCATAGATGGGAACTGAACAATGAGATCACTTGGACTCGGGAAGGGGAACATCACACATCGGGGCCTATCATGGGGAGGGGCTTGGGGGGAGGGATTGCATTGGGAGTTATACCTGATATAAATGACGAACTGATGGGTGCTGACGAGTTGTTGGGTGCAGCACACCAACATGGCACAAGTATACATATGTAACAAACCTGCACGTTATGCACATGTACCCTAGAACTTAAAGTGTAATAAAAAAAAAATTATTTAATTCCTGGGGCAGATTTCCTTCAATCTGGGCTCAAAATTTAGTGAAGCCTATACTCAGAACACTAAATCTGTGTTCCCCCTCACCCAAATTAGACCTATGGAAATGCTGAACATTGCTTTGAAAGTCTCTGCCAGCTTTCTTTTCAAGAAAGTCAAATCGAGATCTGGGAGTTGCTCTCCAAGATCTTATAAACAGGTAAGGTTAGAATGGATTAATCAAACTATGACAACTAAGAGAAATTAAAATCGGGGGTTTTGATTATATAAAGGGAATTCACAGGTTAATAACAGTACTAACCATTTACTGAGTGCCTATTACAAATGATTCTATATTACTAAACATAGTGCATTCTGATTATAGGCTACTCAGAAAAGCATAAAGCAAAAAATTAAAATGATGGATAAACAGCCCATCGTCAAAAGACCATGTCTATTTAATTTTAATATTTTCTGTTGTGTGTCACATGACAGTTCTTTTTTATTTTATGTAAATGTAAAGATTAGAATTAAGCTATTAAAATCTGGAACATGAAGAATTTTCCCATGTAATTAAGTATACTTTGAAAATGTGGGCCGGATGCGAAGGTTCACACTTGTAATCCCAGCACTTTGGGAGCCCGAGGCAGGCGGATCACGAGGTCAGGAGATTGAGACCACAGTGAAACCCTGTCTCTACTAAAAATAGTCCTACTTGGGAGGCTGAGGCAGGAGAATGGTGTGAACCCGGGAGGTGGAGTTTGCAGTGAGCCGAGATCGCGCCACTGTACTCCAGCCTGGTTGACAGAGTGAGACTCCATCTCAAAATAAAAAAAATAAAAATAAAATAAATAAAATAAAATAATGTGATTTTTAAGCTGCTGTCCACTGGTCCCCCGTTTAACCAACATAACATGTGGGGGCCTTTCCATTGTGTCTGATTTGTCAGTTACAGACAAGGAGGCAGAGGTGGAGGGGGAGGAGGAGGGCCAGCACTAAGGCAGCAAGTACTATGCTGAGAATTTATATTCACTATTTCACTTAATCATAATCCAATGAGGCAACAATGAAAATTAACCCCTTTTATGCATTAGGAAAATAAAATCAGAGAGGTTACATAACTCGCCACAGATAACCCACTAGTAAGTATCACACTGGTATTTAAACTTGGGTCTGTTTCACTACAAAGGCTGCACTCTTAATACATGCACGGAAACAGCTTTTTTTAAAAAAAAGTGCAGTGAGACACATGAAAATGGAAATGTGGCTCCTACTCTAGGTTTCTGAAAGAGGTTTTCTAGCACACCAGGAACAGCATAGAATCAGCAGAACCTTCTAACTATATAGTGGTGGAAAGAACAGGTTCCCATAAGCAGTGATAAAAACAAATGAATGCTTCTGATAGACATTCGTCGTTATTTTAATGGACTAACTAAATAACTGCATCTAAAAACGTTATTCATTCAGTAACTTGGGAGTATTTTTTCAACTAATTGATTCTAGCAGCCTTGTCAGATATAAATCTGGGTACAAGTCAGACCCTTGTCAAGCAGTGGAGTGACAGCTATGTGGAAACTTTTCCTGGCCACAGCATTGCTAACTCGGCTGAGAAAATGAGAAAAAGCCTGGCAGTGAAAGGCGGCCTTTGCTCTTGTCGAGGCCCCACTGAAGCAGCCAGTAAGGCATAAGGAATACCCAGGTATCTCCAGGGGAAATGTGAAACATGAAAATTAGGAATGCCAACAACTTTCTGGGCCTCTCATCAAAGCCAACCAGAAGTCAACAGATTAATGTCTTAAGAATCTCACTCTGGTTGTCCCAGTTACCCAAAAATCTAGGAAGCCAACCTGAACTGGCCGCGAAGGAAGCAGAGCAGTGGAAAGGAGGGTACAGAATGGAGCAGAAAGGCAGTGCGGAGGCAGCAGTGGCCCAGGAGAAGGGGGCACCTGAGTAACGAGGCTGACCGGCAGCACCAGAAATCAGCTACGTATAGGGTTATAAAACAAACAACGAACAAATATTAAGTATAATGTAAGGTAGGGTTCATCTCCTCACAGATGGGAGGTACAAACAAACATGGGAGGGCTGAAAGCTAAAATTAACCCTGTGAGGTCGGATCAGAATTGGAATTGGTGGTATTAGTGTGACCTAATGGCTGTCAACACATGAAGACAGACTTAGAAATACACACAGATACAAATGTGTGCAAACCTGGCAGCTTTGTCTACTAAGAGGTCCTGGAAACAGTGACATCCAAGCAGCCATAAGGATCTCTTAGCATCTGATGTTGGGTTTCTAAATGCCATTATATACTAAAAGGAAACAGGGCTCTTTGGAGAAATAGACAACCCCAGGCCTGGGTCAAAGAAATAACAAAATAAGCCTATGATTTCTTGTTTTGACAGCAAAGAAAGAAGTGCTTAAAGAATGATAAAGACACATCAAAAGGACACGTGAGGTGACTTGATGAGGCTCCCATATGACAAATCTGGGATGATGGAGCATCAGAAAAAAAAACAAAAAACAAAAAACAAACAAACAAACAAACAAAAAAAACAAAAAGGAATGGAGTATAACTCAATGAATAAAACAAAAAATGAAGAGCGCAAACTGATTACCAACAAATGAACAAAAATAAAGTGAAAAGAAGTGTCAATAGAAAAATCAAAACATAAAGTCTATATTTGGTAACCATTATATTACTAATTCAGGCTAGAAACATCAATGAATACTAAACCAAGTGGGTGAAAGAAAGTACAAAAAGAAATGGAACTTTTCATCACCTCCAAGTATTTTTCCAAAAAAAAACATGCTTTTCAACACAAAATACATACTCTGGATCTAACAATAAGAAAACATGAGATCAATCCAAACCGAGGGACATTTTCCAAACAACTAGTCTCTAGTCTTCGAAATGTCAAGGTCAGAAAGTTAAGAAGAAACTAAAGAACTGCTCCAGGTTGAAGGAAACTAAGGAGGACATGACAACTGGTCTTGGATCCTTTTGCTATGAAGGGATTATTGGGACGGGGAAACCTGAATGGGGTCTCTGGACAAAGAAGATACAGAAATTCCTTGTACGATGTTCACAACTTTTCTATAATTTGAAAATTGATTCAACACAAAGTCTAAAAACATTCATTCAGAATACAGGGAGTTTGAAAATGGTCTTGTCTGTCCGATTCTACAGCACAGAGACGGCAAATTAGCTCTAGAAGATGACATCACTGCTTACTGATACATTAACCCTCATGCTGTCAGTGTTCCCAAATTTCTGCTCTGCTTGGGGAGTTGGGACACTGCATACTAATAAGGGAAAATCAGACATCCCAGTAGATGTAGAAATTCTATGTTTGGTTTTAGAGGAAAATATTAAAATTACTGACAAACAAGTCTCCTGAAACCCTCACCCCACCTGACCCTACAAACACCACAAATGTAGATATGAGATGGGTATTTCCCAAAGGAGAGAATAAAGACAGTCCCTTAATTTGTAAAACTTGTTCTTACGGTTTCTCAAGAAAATGGAGCTCATTCAAACACTACCACACACACAGCTTTTCAGCCAATCGCCTAAGAGATCAACCTTGAGAAGAGTATTATATGTAACCTTGACAAGTTATGACTGAGATCAATGAAATAAAATGCAGAAAGAGAAAGTGTGCAGGACACAGGCTAAGGACATGGTGTTCTCTCTCTCTCCTTTCAGTTTTCTAAAATTCACCATATATTGCCATATAACCAGAAATATAACCACACATCCAGACTTACCTGCATACAGACTTGAAGAAACACCTTCATTGAGGGCAACATTAGTCCTCTAATATAAAACCAAAAATAGACAACTGAAGAAAGTTTCTGAAAGTTGTGCAAAAGTAAAGTAACCTAGTAATAAAAACTCAAGGGAAATTCCTTTTGGTATTTATTGAATGACAAGAAAAAGCTGACTCTGTAAGTGTATAAAATACAACCATAGATTAAAAAATAAAAATTCTATAGCCAAACAGTTTAGTGTATGTGGTTAGGTGAGCTCTTACAGACGGATGCTTTGTGCTAGCTTAGTGCCAATCACAGTTCCCATCTCATTTCAGACTGGATTCCTGTGACAATACACCACATATCCTAAACATTTCCTGAGTATTTTAAATTTCCTATATATCACCATGTGGAAATGCAATAATATAACAAAGGGAAAGAAAATTCGATTGTTAGCTAATGCTAAGAAGGCATGATCACATAAGATTCAATACATCATAACCCTCCCATTTAAAATACAGATGGGCAAAACCTGACAAAACCAAGACCACACAACTAGACACTGTAGACACACAGCCCAGGTTTCCAGTTTCCTATTGGCACACACTATTGACCACCCAATGCTGACACCCACATTCTGTTCATATTAAAACTAAGTTTTATTGTTTAACAATATAAATAAATTTCAAAACCATGTTTAAAAAAACATTGATTTTGTATCCTGAGACTTTGCTGAAGTTGATTATCAGCTTAAGGAGATTTTGGGCTAAGACGGTGGGGTTTTCTAAATATACAATCAGGGCATCTGCAAACAGAGAAAATTTGACTTCCTCTTTTCCTATTCGAATACCCTTTATTCCTTTCTCTTGCTTGACTGCCATGGCCAGAACTTCCAATACTATGTTGGATAGGAGTGGTGCGAGAGGGCATACTTGTCTGGTGCTGGTTTACAAAGGGAATGCTTCCAGTTTTTGCCCATTCAGCATGATAATGGCTGTGGGTTTGTCATAAATAGCTCTTATTATTTTGAGATATGTTTCATTGATGCCTAGTTTGTTGAGAGTTTTTAGCATGAAAGGTTGTTGAATTTTGTCACAGGCCTTTTCTGCATCTATTGAGATAACCATGTGGTTTTTGTCATTGGTTCTGTTTATGTGATGGATTACATTTATTGATTTACAGATGTTGGACTAGCCTTGCATCCCAGGTATGGAGGTGATTTGACAGTAGTGGATAAGCTTTTTGATGTGCTGCTGGATTTGCTTTGCCAGTATTTTATTGAAGATTTTCGCATCGACGTTCATCAGGGATACTGGCCTGAACTTTTCTTTTTTTGGTGTGGCTCTGACAGGTTTTGATATCATGATGATGCTGACCTCACAAAATGAATTAGGGAGGATTCCTCTTTTTCTATTCTTTGGAATAGTTTCAGAAGGAAAGGTACCAGCTCTTCTTGGTGCCTCGGGTAGAATTCGGCTGTGAATGTGTCTGTTCCTGGACTTTTTTTGGTTGGTAGGCTATTAATTACTGTCTCAATTTCAGAACTTGTTATTGGTCTATTCAGGGATTCGACTTCTTCCTGGTTTAGACGTGGGAGGGTGTATGTGTCCAGGAATTTATCCATTTCTGCTAGATTTTCCAGTTTATTTGTATAGAGGTGTTTATAGTATTCTCTGATGGTAGTCTATATTTCTGTGGGATAGGTGGTGATATCCCCTTTATCATTTTTTATTGCACCTATTTGATTCCTCTCTCTTTTCTTTTTTATCAGTCTTGCTAGCAGCCTATTTTGTTGATCTTTTCAAAAAACCAGCTCCTGCATTCATTCATTTTTTTGAAAGGTTTTTCGTGTCTCTATCTCCTTCAGTTCTGCTCTGATCTTAGTTATTGCTTGTCTTCCACTAGCTTTTGAATTCGTTTGCTCTTGCTTCCCTAGTTCTTTTAATTTTGATGTTAGCGTGTTGAATTTAGATCTTTCCTGCTTTCTCTTGTGGGCATTTAGTACTATAAATTTCCCTCTACACACTGCTTTAAATGTGTCCCAGAGATTCTAGTACATTTTGTCTTTGTTCTCACTGGTTTCAAAGAACATCTTTATTTCTGCGTTCACTTCGGTCTTTACCCAGTAGTCATTCAGGAACAGGTTGTTCAGTTTCCATGTAGATGTGTGGTTTTGAGTGAGTTTCTTAATCTTGAGTTGTAATTTGATTTCACTGTGGTCTGAGAGACTGTTTGTTATGATTTCTGTTCTTCTGCATTTGCTGAGGAATGTTTTACTTCCAATTATGTGGTCAATTTTAGAATAAGTGCAATGAGGTGCTGACAAGAATGTGTATTCTATTGATTTGGGGTGGAGAGTTCTAAAGATGTCTATTAGGTCTGCTTGGTCCAGAGCTAAGTTCAAGTCCTGAATATCTTTGTTAATTTTCTGTCTCCTCATTCTGTCTAATACTGACAGTGGGATGTTAAAGTCTCCCACTACTATTGTGTGGGAGTCTAAGTCCCTTTGTAGGTCTCTAAGAACTTGCTTTATGAATCTGGGTGCCCCTTTATAGGGTGCATGTATATTTAGGATAATTGGCTCTTCTTGTTGCATTGATCCCGTTACCATTATGTAATGTCCTTCTTTGTCTCTTTTGATCTTTGTTGGTTTAAAGTCTGTTTTGTCAGAAATGAGAATTGTAACTCCTGCTTTTTTTTGTTCTCCCATTTGCTTGGAAAATATTCCTCCATCCGTTTATTTTGAACTTATGTGTGTCTCTGCATGTGAGATGGGTCTCCTGAATACAGCACACCAGTGGGTCTTGACTCTTTATCCAATTTGCCAGTCTGTGTTTTTTAATTGGGGCATTTAGCCCATTTACACTTAAAGTTAATATTGTTATGTGTGAATTTGATCCTGTCATTATGATGCCAGCTGGTTATTTTGCCAGTTAGTTGATGCAGTTTCTTCATAGAGTCGACAGTCTTTACAATTTGGTATGTTTTTGCAGTGACTGGTACCGGTTGTTCCTTTCCATGTTTAGTGATTCCTTCAGGACCTCTTGTAAGGCAGGCCTGATGGCTGCAAAAATCTCTCAGCATTTGCATGTCTGTAAAGGATTTTATGTTTCCTTCCCTTATGAAGCTTAGTTTGGCTGGATATGAAATTCCTATATGCCAATAACAGACAAATGGAGAGCCAAATCATGAGTGAACTCCCATTCACAATTGCTGCAAAGAGAATAAAATACCTAGGAATACAACAAACAAAGGATGTGAAGGACTCTTCAAGGAGAACTACAAACCACTGCTCAAGGAAATCAGAGAGGACACAAACAAATGGAAAAACATTCCATGTTTATGGATAGGAAGAATCAAGATTGTGAAAATGGCCTTTTTGTCCGAAGTAATTTATAGATTCAATGCTATCCCCATCAAGCAACCACTGACTTTCTTCACTGAGTTGAAAAAAAAAAAAAAAAAAACTTCTTTAAACTTCATATGAAAACAAAAAAGAGCCCACATAGCCAAGACAATCCTAGGCAAAAAGAACAAAGCTGAAGGCATCATGCTACCTGACTTCAAATTATACTACAAGGCTACAGTAACCAAAACAGCATGGTACTGGTACCAAAACAGATATATAGACCAAAGGAACAGAACCAAGGCCTCAGAAATGACACCACACATCTACAACCATTTGATCTTTGACAAACCTGAGAAAAACAAGCAATGGGGAAAGGATTCCCTATTTAATAAATGGTGTTTGGAAAACTGGCTAGCCATACCCAGAAAACTAAAACTGGAACCCTTCCTTACACATACAAAATTTTACTCAAGATGAATTAAAGACTTAAATGTAAGACCTAAAACCATAAAAATCCTAAAAGAAAACCTAGGCAATACCCTTCAGGACACAGGCATGGGCAAGGACTTCACGTCTAAAACACCAAAAGCAATGGCAGCAAAAGCCAAAATTGACAAATGCGATCTAATTAAACTAAAGAGCTTCTGCACAGCAAAAGAAACTGTCATCAGTGTGAACAAGCAACCTACAGAATGGGAGAAAACTTTTGCAATCATTCCATCTGACAAAGGGCTAATAACCAGAATCTACAAGGAACTTAAATTTACAAGAAAAAAACAAACAACTGCATCAAAAAGTGGGCAAAGGATATGAACAGACACTTCTCAAAACAAGACATTTATGCAGCCAATAAACATATGAAAAAAAAAGCTCATCATCACTGGTCATTAGAGAAATGCAAATCAAAACCACAATGAGATACCATCTCACGCCAGTTAGAATGGCGATCATTAAAAAGTCAGGAAACAACAGATGCTAGAGAGGATGTGAAAAAATAGGAATGCTTTTACACTTTTGGTGGGAGTGTAAATTAGTTCAACCATTGTGGAAGACAGTGTGGCGATTCCTCAAGGATCCAGAACTTGAAATACCATTTGACCCAGCAATCCCATTACTGGGTATATATGCAAAGGATTACATAAACCATTCTGCTATAAAGATACATGCACATGTATGTTTATTGCGGCATTATTCACTATAGTAAAGACTTGGAACCAACCCAAATGTCCGTCACCGACAGACTGGATCAAGAAAACGTGGCACATATATACCATGGAATACTATGCAGCCATAAAAAAGGATGGGTTCATGTCCTTTGTAGGTACATGGATGAAGCTGGGAACCATCATTCTCAGCAAACTAACACAAGAACAGAAAACCAAACAGCACATGTTCTCACTCATAAGTGGGAGCTGAACAATGTGAACACATGGACACAGGGAGGGGATCATTACACACCAGGGCCTGTTGGGGGATGGGAGACTAGGGGAGGGATAGCATTAGGAGAAACACCTAATGTAGGTGACAGGTTAATGAGTGCAGCAATCCACCATGGCATGTGTATACCTATGTAACAAAACTGCACGTTCTGCACATGTACCACAGAATGTGAAGTATAACAAAAATAATACTGCATAGCTTCTCAATGCCTGGAGAACTAAGTCTAAAACTTCTCAATTACGTCTTTGAAAAATATTAGGTTGGTGCAACAGTAATTGCGGTTTTTGGAATTTTTTTTAATGGCAAATGCAGCAATTACTTTTGCACCAACCTAATAACACTAGTACCTAAACTTTCTTTCCATTCTGCAGCTCCTCTGTAGACAAGGCATCGATCACAGAACTGAAGAGAGATGATGTCCCTGCCCAATCTCTGAAGAAATGAGGGGTTGAGAAAGAACATACATGCCTAAGCGTTCTTAGCCTTCTGCCTACGACTGGTGCTGTCTGCTACCACGTGCCCCTCAGCCAGACTTTGTAGAGTAGCACTCTCCCTCTTTTCCGGAGCCAGACTGCAATTCCAACCACCTGCTTTACTGTCCCTAGTTTCCTTTCCCACAACTTTCACGGCGTAAGTGATGTCCAATTTTCATGACATCTTCCATCATAGACTTCTGTTCCTAAGACTGAACTGTCATTGTAGGTCCCAATCTGTGAAAGTGAAAAGAACGAGGGCTCTGGGATCAGATGTACTTGTGTTCCAGGTCAAGGCCTGCCACCTAAAGCCATTGGAATTTAATAGCTTTCAACTTGCCCAAAATGGCAAGGTTGAAGGACTGGTTAAGAATGAAATAAAAGAGCACAGATAAACTACCTCACAATGTCAGCTAACAGAAGTTGATCAAGCAGTAGTCCCCAGCACTGCAGTCTTTCACTTTGCCCCAAAACAGCATTGTTACACTAGTGACAGTTAACTCATTGTCCCTGAAGCAGTTCGAAGGTCCTGAGAGCCATCCACAATAGGTAGTCTGACCCCTCCAGGTGGAGATGACCTGACTGATGAGTGTGAATCCCTGGAATGCAGACCCCACCATGTCCAGCCTCACTGAGGACAGCTCTCTGGGGTCTGTAGGGCTGCTCACCAACCCAAATAGCTACTAGACATCATGGATCCCTGGGCAGTTGCCTGTGGGGCCTGCTCCAAGCTCCCTGGACACCTGCTGCCTGCCCTCACCAGGTTTTGTGCACACGCAAACCTCCCATCTATTCTGTGCTGCAAATCCTGAAACACAATCTTTCCAGTCCTGTCTTCCAATTGCTTCCCTTACACTGGAAAATCGATTCTATTCACACCTACACAAAACTCTTCCCAAAGTTCAGCCACCGTCTTCATTATCCTGATCCCTCCTTTCTTATTCTGTAATACTCTCCACTGTCCTCCTTCAGTGCTGATTTTAAATACCAGCTGTCTCATTCACACAATCATCCTTCAATAATTGCCTATGGAGCCCTGCTACAGGTCAGGCACTGCGCCGGCCACCAGAGACAGCACAATGAACAAAGGCTTCACAGCACTACAATCTCACAGGGGAGGGCAATCCACTGTCAGTCAGCTAAGGTCATGTAAGGAGTGAAGAATGCAGAAAAAAATTCAGGAGAGTAACAGGGCGTCAGGTTCGGGACCGCAGGGAGATTTGGAGGCAAACCCTGCATGGTGCCTTTGGGGATCCCCAAGACCACCCACACACATTCCGGTGATTCACTCAGAAGGCTCACAGCTATACTCTTGGCTAGGGACTATGACAGCCAAAGGACACAAGGAGGAACAAAGGAAAGAGCACAGGTCCAGTCCTAGGAATGCCATGTCCTGAGCTCCCTGGGCTCTGCCTCCTGTGAGTGGCAAACCCAGTATCCTCTCATCTCCACCAATGGTTCTGCCCAGGAAAGCCCATTAGAAATTCAGTGCCCAAGGATGACATTGCGGTGATCATGTAGGCCTTGTACGCTTGTAAAATTAGCCTCAAAGTCACACTGTTAAACTTCCATATCCTTGGATTAAGGAGGCCGTTCACCCTCACAGGACATTATACTTTCTGTATTTAAAATGACTCTCAGAAGGGACAACCAAAACGAACTTCCTTTTAAGTAAAGGAAAATTTTGCTCATAACAATTACGTAGGGAAGGCCAACAAGCATCTAGAGTAACTGATTCAGCCCTGATGTAACAAGACACCAGACACATAGTGTGAATACTTTTACCCAAACACAAATACATTACAGGTCCTTTTTACAGGCCTTTTCCATAGTAAACTCCCTACAGTTTCAATAATGAACTTTCACAGAGGCTCAGAATTCTGGACACCTGACTGAGGCGGCTGGGGGACTTCAGATGAGGCTTCAGTGTTTTGTTGACATGTGGTCCCATCTCTCAGGGAGGTAAAAGACACGTCACAAGCAAGCCCTGTTTCCAGCTGTGACATGTCTCAGTGCAGAAGGGCAGGAGGGAGACAGAAAGAAAAACTGTTTTCTTTATGATTTATCGAGAGTCATGGTAAAACGCTTTAGTCTTTATTCATGTTTAGCTTTTTTTTTTTTTAATGTTCAGTGGCCTTCAAACCAGTTAAATACAATGAAAAATATGTTTTAAAGTTATATTATTGAAATGTATTGAATAATGACTGTCAGGATTGGAAACAGGCCACATATGAGTGAATGCAATCTATTCCTCAGTCCTCCAGAGAGGGCCATAAATACGTGTGATATTTCTCTGTGCTATATTTTGCATTTGGATTTTTGATTTGGCCAAAGTGTGTTTTTAAAAAAGTGTAAGAATACATCTGTGTGTAAAAGGAGCTTTGCTTATTTTAGTCAAAAGAAGGACAGTGAACAAATTTCATTTGATAAGCTAAAATAAAAATCTTTAAGTAGCCATTTTATGTGCATGTGCAAAAAATCAAACTCAGGTTAATAAACACATATTGCATGTGTAATATATATAGGTACAATGTAAGAAACAAATACTACAATGTCTGAAGAATACAGAAATTACAATGTCCAAAAAAAATGTAGCACACAAACCTAATTCTCCACATGTCCGGAACAGAAGAACAACTCATTTTAACAAATCAAATGTGAGACAACTTGTCCCATGGACAAGCAGTCACAGGTTCCAGGACGGCGCTACACTCGAAAGAGAAACACCCGTGTTTGCTGCTGGCACTGCTTCTCCAGTTATGACTCCTGCTACTAACACACAAGGGAGACGTACGTGGGCACAGGCAGATTCACCAAACATGCACAGCACAGGATACAAAGCAGATGTATGCAATGATGCCAAAAATCATCCCAAATTTCCAAGCTGAACTAGTGCAACACATTTACACTTGGATAAACTATCACCTTGAAGATTTACCTTGTACACTTCAAAAGATCTGATCACAAAATTTTCAGCCAATACATAAAGTGCCGAATTGAAATCCAGAATACGATAGCTATGAAGGGTTGCTAGACTGCACATAACCAGCCCATTCCACCTCTCTCAGGTTGAGATTGCTTTAGAACCTATCACTGGCTTTAAAATGGTCCTCAAAAAACACCTTATGGTCACACTTGAAATAGTTTGCATCCAACGCTACAGGCTTCTCTAGAGGATGTAATACTTTAGAAGTAGCATCATAAGCCCTGAACATAACTTCTCAGCCTTGTGGCTAAATTCAAGTGTACACGCCCAAGACAATCTGCACCGGATTTTGAACATACACAAGTCTTAATAAATGCAAAAGTCGATACTCATTTATTTAAGAAAAAAAAAAGTCTGAAATGCTGTGAGGTAAAGAAATGCACAATTTTCCTTCATATTTTTTATTTTATAAACTAAAATAGTATCATAAAAGTTACCTATTTTTACACATAAATTATCACATATATTTTTCTAAATTGACTGAATATTGGTGAAGTGACTTTCAGGGAAAAATGCCAACCAAACAGCAAACAAGGGGACATGTGGGAGCTATTTATAAAATGAACAACATAAACTTTATCTCAGCAAGAGCAACTATGATAGAAAGACACTGTAATTACGTTTTGTATTCAGACATCATTGAGACACAACAAGAAAAACAACAGGACTATAGAAAAGGCACCAACACTCACTCCCTGCAATTCATGGTCAGAAAGAATCAGAAATCCAAACTGCAAAAGAGCAAATGACCAATGAGATGTTTTACCTGTAACATGTTTCTCCTATAAAAACAGCATGATATCCCTACATGAGCTGGGAGCCTCACTACCAACTAAACTGACACTGTATCAGCTAAGATGGAAACTCTTAGAGCCTGCATTCAAGATATTTGCTGAAATTTCTGAACATAATAAACTTTCAGATCAATAAAAAATCAATCCTAATTGTAATTAACATAAAATAACAAAATTTCATTCAAAGATAATTTTTTTGTGCACAAACATATAAGGGAATCAATGAGGCCCTTAGCAATTTTAACAGAGAAAAGGAAAATAAATGTAATGTAATAAAGGTCTTTAGAAAATAATTCCTTATTCATTATCTAGTACATAAATTATACCCCCAATTTAATAAGTTCATGTCTTTATTGACACAAATATTGATCAAAAGTCAAAATCATTAATATATTTGCATGTTAAAAGAGAATGCTTTCAGCAATTTATACAGATTAGAATTAGTACTTATTAGAATAATACTTTGCTTATTGAATTTTATGGATATCAATTTAAATGACAAATGTCATATCCGATTGTATCACTATTCTGTTAAAACACACAAATAAAATGCCAAATTCTAGGTTTAAATAAGTCAAAGTCACCAAACAAAATGCCAATAATATTGTGACATAACAAAGTAAGAAATGGGTCAAGACTAAGAGCCATAAACATTTAGAAAGGTTTTTAAATGCATTTGTAGAAACAGAATTTTTCCTAAGGGAAGTACCCAATTCTTATGACAAAATGGACTACAAATAAAGAGTAGACAGGGCAAATGAAAACCTGACAGAGGATGCTAACTGACCCAAAAGGTCTTTCTGATTTTTATTTCCACAAATAAAAGCTCTTGATAATTAATGAAATCTTAATTTTGGAAAGAAAATTCCACTCAGCTCTTTCAGAAAATGAACCAGAGGGGTTGAATCAGAAGGTGAAACATCTAATTTTTCACCTCAAACTCAACATCAGCCGAAGTAACCAGAAATATAATATGATAATTACCCATCAGCAAGGAACTCTCTTTAGTTGGATAAATCAAAGAGAAGTGGCAGAATACCAACAAATTTATGATTGTCCTTTCATACAAGAGTATCCAGTACATTCAGTCATGCATTGGCACACTCAGGAGTATAATAATATTCATATCCCAAGTCCAGATGAATCATGCTGGAGAAGTAAACGCAGTCCATACTTAGATATGTTTTACAGAGAGATTGGAACAACATAGAAAACCTCAAAACATCATTGGGAGGCATGGGACACTATTGCTTTGTTTTGCTTGTGGAGCAAAAAAGGAACATAATCAAAGGTGTATACTTTGGCAGTAATAACTTGTCAATACAATTAAGTAGAAAGGACCTACAACAGTAGCCATATCATGAAGTCATAGGGAGGTGCTGAAATAAGGAGTCAGGATTCAGTTTATGTCACACAGGCTCTGGACAGAGACTGATTTACTTCGAATCTTGCTCCCAATAACTGCTAATTTTTGAACTCAGACAAGTTACTGAAGCTTTTCTGTAAAGAACAATAATAATGGAAAATCAATCGTATTCAACAACTTTTTGATTAGTATTGTGAAAAAAGAAAATTTGTTACATTTTTAAACCTCAAAATACAATATATCCCATATTGCTTGTGTATGACATAAACAGAGAGATAAGCTCCCAGAATAAAACAAAACTCGTTTTCTCCCGGAGATAAGGGGAAGAAATATGATCAAGACAGGGACAAAAGCAAACAAGACGGAAGTGCCCACCACTGCCCCCGAGTGACCAGGACCAGGGCCGACACTGTGCTACTTCGGTAGCAGAGATGCATCAGTGCCATTTTCATAAGACACTGTTGGGAAATTCATAAAACAAAGGAAATGTAGACAATAATATTCAACTTTTCAAAGTAAGATCATAGTCCAGCCTGGGCAACACGGTGAGAACCCAACTCTAAAAATAAATAAATAAAATAAAATCACATATTGTAGCATAGAAACATTTGTAAATCTAGAATTAATAATCCTAATTTTTATAATCCATTTACTTTGGTAGGTTATGATCCTGCCAAAAATCCTATTGATAAAATATGACCCATTTATTTTATTTTAATTTATATTGTTATACTTTAAGTCAAAATCTTTTATTTCTTTATAATAAAAATTGTATAATGAAATTTTATATTGTAATATTGTATAACGTAAACAAAATTTTGAAATAAAAGACTGACTAATAAAGAATTATACAATATGATATTTTGAATTTTAAAAATTTACTGTATATTTCATAAGGGATCTCTACTTTAGCATAACAATTTCATTAACGTTAAATGAATAAAGCAGAGAAAGTGCTATAGAAACCACTCATTTTATTTCAATGCCTAACAAACACACAAGAATAAAACCAAATTTTTCATCAAATTATATGAGAAAAAATTTTATGCAGTAAGATCATATATTTTTTAAATCTGTAAAAAGACCATCATTTTGGAAAAATTACTTTGTATTCCTCTCCCTTCCTGATTAAAAAAAAATATGTTTATCTGCTTCTGTTTCTCATATACTACGCACAATGCAGTCAGGGCACTGGAAATTGACAGAGGATAAAATCATATTGATTGTTCTTCAACAAACTAAATTTCTTTCTTCTTTACTGGGAAACTTACATTTAAATAAATCCTTTAAAAACAGCTCAAGTAAACACACATTAGGATCATTTAAAACTAATATCAATCATTTATTGAGAACATAGCGTAGTGGCTGGGAGCGGTGTCTATTGCCTGTAACTACAGCACTGTGGGAGGCTGAGACAGGAGGATCATTTGAGGCCAGGAATTCAGGACCAGCCTGGCCAACACAGTGAGACTTTGTGTCTACAAAAAGTAAAAAAATTAGCTGGGTGTGGTGGTGGATGCCTGTAGTCCCAGCTACTTGGGAGGCTGAGAAGGAGGAACTTTGAGCCCAGGAGGTGGAGGTTACAGGAAGCTATCACTGCACCACTATACTCCAGCTTGGGCAACAGAGGGAGACCCTGTATCTTAAAAACAAAAATAAACTCACAAACAAAACCAATAAGGAGTATTATTTGGTCTCTGAACTTTTCTCAATGCTACTAAAATACGATTTCAATATTATAACTAGAAATTAAATAATCCTTTATGTTGTGAAGAGTAAGAACCACACATCCAACGCAGAAAGTAGATAATGGGACATCTACTTACATCACTTTCCTTCTACTATTCCACTTACTAAGAACTTTTTCCATACAATTTTAAAGACTAATTAATAAATTACAACTTCTCGGTTCCCTACAAAATTAGGAATTTCCACTTCCTGATAGGATATCTAGATCCTGCAAACCAAAGCTGCTACTGCAACAACCAAAAAAGGGGGGATTAATTACAAGCACAATGTCCTTCAAGATATTGAGGAAGCTGTGGGAGCTACCAGAACAAGATGAATTAGAAGGGCAGGTGGACAAAGGGGCCCTTGGAGCTAAGCTAAGAACAGATGCCACTTCCTCCCCCATGTCATTTGATGATTCCAGGTCAGCCACACATCTGGCTTCCCTAGGATGAAGGGTTCCACTAGGGTAAGAGAAAACGAGCAGAAATACTTGCCCTCACCCTGGGCTGATGTGACAGAGTAGAAACTGGAGGAACCTCAGCGGCAAAGCAGGTCTTCCCCAGACACTGGCTTTGATGACGTGGCGGGTGTGGGGAAGGGTGTGAGGCAGAGCGAAGTGTTCTTTGGCCTCACAGCATCATGAAGACAAATTCTTGTTTGAGCGAAGGGACCTGACACTGTCTCACCTCCACGGATCTGTCCTACGCTGAAGCTGCACAGAGTGTGAGCCTGAAGTACTCAGCCCAAGACCTCCAGAGAACACAAGGAGACCTCATGCAGTCTGTGAGGGCTGAGGAGAGAGAAGCTGTGCCCACCTGTCCAAGCTCCATCAACAACACGGGATGTCCACGGCCAAAACACAAGGACAAGCCACACAGGGACCACGTCTTACTAAACCTGCAAGCCAGCGCCCAATGCAAGCACAAGCTGTTGTGGACGAGGCAACCACTCCTCCTTTTCCTGCCTAACAGAGAACAGGGCCATCCTTCTCACATCACACCATTGGGGCCTGTAGACAGACGAGGTGTAACCAACAATTCAGGGTAAAAATAAGTAAAAACCTTGAAATAACTATGATTACCACATCAAAGAGATGAAATAGGGACAAAAAAAATAGATGAAAAAGTGAAGAACCGCAACAAAACACTGTAGTCCACATGAAAAAATCTGGTGAGCATTTTAGAACCAAATGACAAAATATCTTTCATTAAGAACTCATTGGATGGCTTAAAAGAAGGCATATCAAAGGACAGGATTAGTGAATTCTAAGACAAAGTCATTAAAAAAAAAAAAAAAAAAACATAAAAACTAAAGGCTAAGGCGAAGGAACAACAAGAACAGATCATAGCATGAGAGACATGTGGGATCCATACAGAGGCCGAAAATGTCCCAGAAGAACAGGGAGAGGCGGAGGCAGTACAGAGAGAGGCAATGGGGGAAGTTCCAAAACTGCAGAAAAATATCAACCCCAACATTCAAGAAGCTAGTCAAACCTCATAGAATGAACACACACACACACACACACACACACACACACACAAACACTCTTTCTCTCTCTTACTCTTTCTTCACATTATAATCAACGTGTTGAAAACAAAAGACAAAATCATAAAAGCAGAAGGGGTGGAAAAAAGAGGTGTTACCTTCACAGGAATTATAGGTTATCTAGAAAAAAATAAACTATAATATGGAAAAACCAAATTCTGGCTGTTCTCTCTGGGTGTAGAAGGGGATTACATTGAAGGTGGTGTATGTGAAACAGAGTAAAGAAGTCCTTGTAAGCAATTTGCTAAGTAGTTTGCATGCTATGTTTTATAAAATGTATATCTCATTTACATTTCACAACCTTCTCAGATAAATATTATTTCCTTTCACACACAAAAATTCTAAGCTACTGCCAGACATCTCATAATTTCTAAGTGGAAGAGCAAAGACACAAATCCAGAGCTTTCTGAAACAGCCCTCAGATAGTCTACACCATGCTACTTCATACAAAGACAATGGCAAAAGGATAAAGGCTTCCTACAACAAACTTAACAGAGTAACCGGCAAAGATTAAGTTCAATGAAATTTTAAAAATAACTATGAGGCAACAGACAAAGGGACTCTTAAAACTACAGAGAACAGAGAATAACAGAAGTTTAAAGAGTTAAAATGAAAAGTACTAGGAATAAATAAAAGTGTGATCATGCCTGATCTGACCAATGACTTGAGTGGAAACAGAGTATTTTACCAAATCACATTATTTATTCTTTTCTCTAACAGTTTAAGACTAAGAACAGGATATGACTGTATAAGGCCACTCAGCTTTAAAATGCGCATGAATTTCACAGCAAATCCTAAAATGATCATTTAGTATATCAACTGGTGAGACTACTGATGAAAAAAATAAAAGGGTATCACCTTTGACGCTTACATCTAAAACTTTCAGCACTCGGTTTTAAAGTGTCCACACAAACTGCTTTCCTCAACAACTTGCCTTCTCCAGTCCACTGCAGCATCCTCTTCATCTTCTTGACCACTGAAGGAGCTCCAAAAGGTTGGTCCTCATCCCCCCTCTCTCCCTTTCCCACTAGTTTCAGTGCTTCTGATCGCAGTGGAGGGCTCTACCTTCACACCTGGCCTCTACCTTCACTTCTACAAGTACCCATACAACTTCCAGTTCAGCATCGCCACTTGAATGTCTGAAACTACTTCAAACCTATCTCTTGATTAGCAAAGACAGCTCAAAATGAGTTCCTCTCACAGTCTTTTGCATCTCAGTTAAAGGCACCATCACGCCCACATGATTCCTCTTTCATTGACATCTCACATACAATCCATCCTTCAGCAAGTGCCATCAGCTCTGCCTTCAACATTTATCACCCTCTGACTACTCCCATTACTGTGGTCCTAACTACAGTCATCTCTCACTGGAACTAACTCCTTTCACTCCTTCTCCATGCTATGACCTTCCAGCTTAGACCTCCACACACTCTAATGGTACATGGAGATTTTGTATGTATGTACAAAGGGGACATAAGCAAGAACTGTTTAAAATTACCAATTCCTGATCTAGACTCCATTAATAATCTTTTATATTATCAATAAGCCTAAGAAAGCTCTTGAAGTATAACCACATGCCAGTTCTTCTTAACCACCTATTCAACTCATAACTGCCCTTTTCTCACTTAACAAAAGAAATGCATTCTTCTCGCCCATCCTCTATCTCGCTCCAAAGTGGAAAAAAACACTGGGACACCAAAGAAACTAACATTATAAGAAAAGCCTTTTTAAAATCAAGGAGCTTTAAACTGAAACCTAGAGATTTCAGTATGCACTTTCCTAGTTTGTACATATTTCTATAAAGAGAAAGCATGACATTAGGCACGGGGCACTTGGCCCAAAATCAGTTGTTCTAAATTCAGGTATACTGCAAACGGGATACTGAGAGTGACAATAACTTTTGCTTAACAATTTTTTGCCTTGTGAACCCCAAACAATTATCAACTAAGGACATCACTTCTAAATGAGAGCAGTGTAAAAGAAGAAGAGGCAAGAAATGCTAAAGAGAGCAGAATTTCATTTCACTTCTGCATAAAATCGCATGGCAAAGATGCATGCCGGATCTAAGAGATCATTTTGCTGTTTTTATCCTAAAAGAATCCTGGGAAATAACTTGTTATAAATCACACCCTATCTGCAGTTTTACTATGTAAGGTAAGAAAAAGAGCACTCTTACTTACCCATGGCTCAGTCTGTGCTAGCTCCACATTGTTTATGATTTGGAGAAGGAGGAGGTGAAAAATTCTACATTTATTTCCCACAGACCAGTATTACCTCAGCAAAAGAAACATGTCTCTAATATAATTTAATATTTTTATTTTCTTCAAAGAGGAACATTACCATTAGCTTTTTTATTGGGTACTATCCTTTGACTAAATGCCCGTGTCTATCAAAGTAATGACACTCAACAAGCACTTCTCTATCCATTCTTACCACGTACTCATTAGAATTAGGTTAACTTAAAAAAATGTAATTGATCGTATCGTAACAACAGATATTATAGGTGAGCATAGGTGCAGTTTAAGCAGTATAGCTAATAATCATTAGGTGAGCATAGGTACAGTTTAACCAGTATAGCTAATAATCATTAGAACTCTATTTGTAAGCCCCACAATTACAGTATCTCAGTAACTTTTACATTTACTATTATTTTCCATTAGACTTTCCATTATTCTAGCAATAAATTATTTCATGCATAGACACAAAAATTGAAATTTAAAACTTTTAAAGTCTCAGTCATTCAATTCCAATACCATTATACATTTTATGTTTAATAATTATCAAACTCTTTATAGACTTTGTTGTTTCAATCAATCGTTTTAGTAGTAATTACAATAACCCTTTCTACACATTTTTAACACTTAGAGCTTTATGAGCAAAGATACTAAAGTATAAAAAATGCTTAGTGCTGGTCAGGCATGGTGGCTCACACCGATAATCCCAGTACTTTGGAAGGCCAAGGCCGGTGGATCACCTGCGGTCAGGAGTTCAAGACCAGCCTGACCAACATGGAGAAATCCCCGTCTCTACTAAAAATACAAAATTAGCGGGGTGTGGTGGCACATGTACATACTTCCATCTACTCGGGAGACTGAAGCAGGAGAATCATTTAAACCTCGGAGGCAGAAGTTGTGGTGTGCCGAGATCGAGCCATTGAACTCCAGCCTGGGCAACAAGAGCGAAACTCCGTCTCAAAAAACAAACAAACAAACAAAAAGCTAGGTGCCGTGGCATACTCCTGTAATCCCAGCTCTTTGAGAGGCTGAGGTGGGGGATCACTTGAGCCCAGGAGATCAAGACCAGCCTGGGCTAAACATAGTAAGACCTCATCTTTTATTTTTTAAAAATAAAACAATAAAAAAAAAAATCCTTACATCAATATATGTGTCCATGAGTGTGTACTGATACCCAGAAATGATAAGATGATCATTAAAATACATTCACATACAAATACAATAAAATCTGTGGGGAAAATAAGAGACGTGCATTCAAGAAGAAAAACAAATTTTCTGACAGTTAAAGAAGAACTTACTCATGTATTTTTAAATGAATGGACGGTGGGAATCAAATCATCATGGTATTAACATTCTACTGGATACATTTTAAAGTGGTCCATATATTACTTTACTATGTCATTTTTTACTCTACACTTGAAATTACATCCTGTTCAACTATCTGTACTTAGGATGAAAATACTCAGTTGCCAACAATTGGGGAAGGGAATACAGAAGTTTGAAATATTATCGGGGGGAACTTGAGCACCATACTACAGCATAATTAGTGTGACTGTTCAAAGTCTTGCTTGCCCTATGAAAACCTTCCCATGAATATCCATGCACAAGGAAGACGACCTCTATGACTCTCGGGACCCTGCTCATGTCTCTTTACAAGCTGGCCTGTATGTGCATTATAGCCACAGGACCCTCCTTCAGTACATGCAGCCCAACACTTGCAGTTCCTACTTCAACTTCACTGGACTTTCTATTCCCTCCGCCTGGAATTCTCTTTAATGCCTTCTTTCTCATCATTCACGTTCCTACTCAGCTTCAGAAAGAAAGGACTCTCTCTGCATTACTTCTTGCAAATAATGCAGGCTAAGTTGCCTGAAAAGCCTTAAATAAGGCTTCGGAGGTGCCTTCCGTAAACAATCTATCTACAATCACCTGTCGCTTCCCATTATTATCTCCATGGCACCTACTGCTTTCTGAAATTATTTATGTGCTTCTTCACTTACTTTCCTTTCCGCCATAACAATGTAAGCTCTATGGGTAAGAAGTGGTTATTTTGCTCATCACTCCATTCTTAGAACCTAAAACCATGCCATGCCTGAGAAAATTTTTGCTAAATTAATCATAGGTATGAAGTAAAGGTGACTCATAGTCCTAGAATAGCTTCTACATGTCAAGCACTCTGCTGGGACAGTTACTCAGTCTCACTCTATTTACTCCTTACGAGAATTTTCTAAAGGGAGTATTATTCCTTATATTTTTAGTTGAATAAACTGAGTTTCAGAGGTTAAGTAACTTGGACAAATTGCATCAGTTAATAAAATGGCGGCGACAGGATTTAAACTCCAGTACTGGATTTTAATCATCCTCTGCTAGCGCTTTATCCATTATGACATGTTGTCATTTTATTTCCCTTACAGTATTTTCATTTATCATCTTATTTGATCCTCACAACAGGCCACATCCTATCATATCTGCTTTCCAGATAATGAAACTAAGGCTACAAGAGTCAAAAAGCTGTGTCCATGGAAATAAAGCTACTTAGGGACCAACTGGAACTCAGGTCCTCCACCCCTGGCTGGAGCCCTCCTCCTACAACCCCTCATTGGCATAGGCTAAAGCAGAAATTGGTGAATTAAAACCAGGTTGACTGGTGAATGAACTTCCCAACATATCACACTGTGCCACTGTCAAAAGCTTGGGAGTTTACAAGTGCCACAGACTTTCTGAGATAAGATAAAGATTTTGATAAGCAACATTAGCCATACTAATGAAAAGCGAAGTAATCCTAGTAAGAGGCGCAGTCTAGCCAGGGTGTGGGCCTGCAGTCACAGCAGACCCTGCCCCATCCAGCCACTGCTCCAGATTTGGCAGAAAACCAAAGTGCACATGTGATGACCTGGAGTTCCACAAAGTATAATCTTACTTGTGAATATTTAGTCTTATTTAAAGATATTTTCCCAAGTTCTAGTGCATAAGGATAAATCATTTTAAAAACTCAAGATAATTTTTTTTTTTTTTTTTTTTTTGGGGGGGGACGGAGTTTCACTCTGTCGCCCAGGCTGGAGTGCAGTGGCCGGATCTCAGCTCACTGCAAGCTCCGCCTCCCGGGTTCACGCCATTCTCCTGCCTCAGCCTCCCAAGTAGCTGGGACTACAGGCGCCCGCCACCTCGCCCGGCTAGTTTTTTGTATTTTTAGTAGAGACGGGGTTTCACCGTGTTAGCCAGGATGGTCTCGATCTCCTGACCTCGTGATCCGCCCGTCTCAGCCTCCCAAAGTGCTGGGATTACAGGCTTGAGCCACCGCGCCCGGCCAAAACTCAAGATAATTTTTAACAAAAAGAGTTACATCACTGGGAAAAAAATGTATTGGAAATAGGAAGGTCTGTAGCATATACATCCATAAGCTCTTCCATTAAACAAGAAAGAAAGGACAACTCGAGGACTCAAGCAGGAGCGTCTCGATTTTCTCACACAACAGAACACCTTCATTTGCTTGCACAGCGCTCAACTCCATCTTAAAACAATGAACAATTAGTGACTTCAAAACATTAGAATCAGTTCCAGTTAAAATTACAGATATAATTTATGTTGACTCTTCATTGTCTCTACCTACACCAGGTGGAGACCCTTTAACAGACTGTTTCCATTCCCACTTGACAATCATCAAACAGCAACAGGAAAACTTTCTGTTCCCACTTGACAATCATCAAACAGCAACAGGAAAACTTTGGTTTAGTTTCTCTACTCTAAAGTATCATCAATGTATTGATAATATTCTCACATTTTTACTCTTCTCCTTATAAAAATAAAAAGTTGTGGGGAAAACAAAAGATAATTATGGTATCAAAAAATCAGATAATGCTAGATTTAATAGTATGCTTATGTTGCAGTCTGCTACTAAACAATCTGCATTGAAAATGTAAGTAGGTATTTATCTTTATCACTACAACTATCAATAGAAAAGTGCAAATCACACTACTGTGACAGTTGAACTGGAGAATTTAGGAGCAGAAAGCAGAAAGATTTTCAGCAATATATGAGAAATTCAATTATTTATTTAGGCTTAAATCAGAAATGTAATCAAAACTTAAAAATGCAATCAAAGAAGATTTTTAAGTAGCACAAGAATAAGATGAAAGACAAGATTATTTTCAGTACAGAAGTTCTGAAATAAAAGCCCAAGTAAAAAGAAAAAGGAAACACCTTCATCAAGGTGGGTGACTATGTTCTAAAATAGTCTTTCATCGTACAAAAATGTACCTCCTATAACACAGCAGAACCTTAACGTAGGGGGAAAAAGGAGTTCATTTTTTAAAGTAAACTGTTGTTACAAGGTAACTTTTAATTTGTGCACATAATGTAAATTGCTATGGTGAATGCACGTCGGGTCACTGAAACAACGGTAGCTGAATTCAGATGTGACCTGGCAGCCCAGGTGTTCAGGAAAAGTGCTGTTAACAGTGAGGATTGATGATCTAATCAAACTGTCACAGCCAGATCCTCGGCAGGGTGGTTGGAAGGAGGTGGAGGAGGATAATATTCAGAAAGCAAGCACATGCTTAGTGTTACTTTAAATTGATGCTGACATTTTCAATTGTGAAAAGAAATTTTTTCCTAAGTAATATAGGAAACAACTCGGCTAACCTTCCGGAGAATATCAGATAATCATGGTAGGTTGCGGTACAAAAGCTAACTTCTCAGAAATGTAAGCATATATGAAATACAAACAATCAGACGTTTTAGAGACTGACTACAGTAATCAGCATTTTAATTACTTTCTGTTTTCTTAGATGTATAATACTATTGTGATGAATATCCTCTCTATGTACAAACAAAGCAATGTATTTAGCCTGATATTTTTGCATCTGAGTGTGAAAATTTCCCAAAAGGGTACAAATAACCAAGATCCATGTGCTGCTTAATGTAAGACTTCTCTGAAGTCACATGTTAATTAGAATAATTAATATGTTCTTTACTGAATATGCCATGCATTTGTCACATGGCATGCTTACAAAAACTTTGATTGGACCATCAGCTTTAAATAAACCCTGAATCATTAAGGGCTTGTTTTTTTTTTTTTTAAACTCATTGATGATGACAATTTTATAAAACTAAGCACTCAATTTTTAAAATAACAGTTCCTTCCAGAAAATCACTAGACTAGCTTACGTGTGTGATGATTTACGTCACACAAATAAATTCAAATATGCAAAGAAGTACACAGATAAAAGGAAAAAAAGGACAATGAAATATGTCTAACTTCAACTAAAATAAGTCCTCAGCCAACCCTCCCACTGCAGGTCCCCTCAGTTATTAAAAGTGCTCACAAAGACTTCAGGCTTTAGAGGCACTCGGCGTGTTCCTGTTGTTCTGTATTCCTGGCAGCGTCCTGAGCTTTCGATATGCAACCTTTACTCTGAAGCCAAGGACAATCAAGTTTGTTAAATTGCCTCATGTTTTCAAGGCACGTTATAAAGCATTCTCGTGAAAATTTTTCGCTCCGTCATTCCTGACCTTTTTGAAACCATGCTCCAGAAAGTATTAATATTGATAAAAACCACATTATCTCTGTCATTCATAGCTGACACACAGACCCAAGGTAACACAACACAGCTTCCCTGGTTTGTACAACATATAAATGTGACCAAACTAGAAATACTAAACTTTCTCTTTCATGTGCAATCAGAATAAGCTTGTAAGTTTTCTAGTAAGACCGACCCATTCTTTAAAATCTGCCTTTTTGAATTCTTTAATAAAATTTAGTACGATATCAGAGAAGCCACATAATGCACTGCAGAAAATCAACTTAAAATTGCTAAAATATACAAAGAAAACATTCCTCTCCTAAAAATAAACACTATGCATTCTCAACAACGCAAAATGAATCTTGTCATTTTCAGTACTTTATAGAGAAAAATCCCACAGACACATTCTAGATGCCCATTGATAACCAGGTCCTTTTTCTCAGAAAACAGAAAGTATCCAGGGTCTCCCTACCAATGACGGGACCAGCACCAGCACTAGCATGCAATGAACCAGAGAGCTGGACCAAGGGGGTATCCCCATTAAGGACCAAAGTGCAGGAAGAACAAACTCGAAACCACCACAGTGCTGATGTCAGCCCCAAATCCATTTCCCCAAGAGCACGCGAGCAAGGTCTTCCCCTCACTCCAGTTAGCTCAGGATTGAGTGAAGCATTTAAATACAAGGCTATTCCAGAGCTTTCTGTTACTCTGACAGGTAACAAAACTGGCTAAGAGGGTGGTAATGCTGGACTTAGCTCTCATTAGCTACCATCCTGGAATACTCAGAATGAGTCTCAATATAATTATTTTTAAAAAGAAAGGTAACATCATAACCAATCCAAATTTATAACTTTTGAATTCTATATGGTCTGAGATACCCTGAAATTCCTACACACTGGCAAAGTTAAAAAAAGAAAAAAAGAAAAAAAACATAGTCCTCCCACTGGTTGGTTGATTGCTAGCTTCATGTCAGAACAGAGACTACCATATTTATCATTAATCTTTACTTGACAATGTATTGCAAACTTAACTATTAGCTTCCCTGGAACATTAAAAGCTCTATAAAACATGCATATGCATTAAAACTACTTGACATAAACATATGCAATTTAAATATATTTAGTATTATTGTTTTCTCCCACTGGATAACCACTATTTCTCCAACACCTAGAATATTTCACAAAATTTTCCGTCAAAGAATTGTTAACAAAAAGGAAGAGTAAGAGAAACATTTTCGAGCTGACCTGAAGCAAAGCAAATTAGAAATTTCTCTGAAATCTTACAACGATTTTGCTACATAAAATTTGGATTTATTTTAATATAATATTTTCCCTCTCCCTCCAATACATACAACAAAACTACCACACATTATTGGTTGTGAGCATTCAGTGGAGGACTATTCATCTGCAACAAAATAAAAATGCCTTTTCCACAACAGTTTGAAGTGTAGAATTTACACTAGGAAAATAATAACTTGGAAAAATGTATATGTAATATTGTTAACAGAGTAAAAACGTACTATGCCTACTAACTAGTAACATCATGATTCACATAAACAATAGGTTAAAAGGCCATTAAAATTATGTAAACTCACATTTACAAACTGACATGGAATAATGTCCATAACATATAGACTAAATGCAAGCTGAAAAACATGCTGTAAATATATTTGTACGTAGTATAACTACGTGTATATTTATATATACATGAGAATTGAGGGATGTTCATTGAGGGACATTACAAAAAGCTAGCAGTGTCTTTCAGTGATAAGATTTGAGATTCTATTTATTTTATTCTTCGTACTCAGGTATGTTGGTTGTATTTTTTTTTAAGCAAAGGAAAAAAATTTTTTGAAGAATTCTGACAAAAATGAAAAGGAAAAGAAAATGGTTATTTTTTCAGGAAGAGCACTTTCTTCCAGCAAGGTCATGTGCTGATAGAACATTTTGAAGGGACTATGTACTTGGACGATTTCTGGAATGTTTATTGTTCATACAGAGTAATCCACACTCTCCTTCTGTCATGTTCACAGTGAGTAGCATCAATTTCAGCGGTAACTGAAAGAGGTTATGGGTGTCCACTGACACTACAGGACGCTCTTCCACGTGAAGTCCATAAACTAGCCCTAGCTTCTGTATACCATACAGCTATCACTGGCAGCAAATGCAAACCAACCAAGAGACCTCCACATGCACCTGCGGGTGTGAAATTCTGATCAAAATAATAAACTGCCTTTGAATTACAGGTTGGATAGGTAGACACCTATAGGTATAAACTAATCAACTGTCTTTCATTTTCAGGATATAATTGAATACACCTGGAAGAGAAAATATACTATTAAAACTTAAATATCCAACAAATGATTTGAGGGAATATTCTATTTCAATCAGTTTCACTGATACCATTACATTGCCATTTTCATGGTCCACGTTTGTGATACTCGAAGTATATATAAAATATAAACAGTCTAGATTTCCATGAAAACACATTAATAATGAAAGAAAAATATAAATGAAGCCTTATGAAATTAATCTCATATATACCGATTTATAAAATTAATCTCATATACCTTGACAAGGGAATATGACAAACTGAATGTTTTACATTTTTCAGGTATGCAATCATTAATCATACTCAAGAGAAAAACAATTTAAAAATTAGTTGATAATTGATGATCAAGACAAAAATTCATAAGCACTAATGATCATTATATTACTATTTCAAAGTATTCCAAAAAGAAATTACAGAATATCACTAAGAGTATGGACTGCTTACTTTCTAACTTGTTTTAGTAAAACAACAAAGGGAAAGAAAACCTAACAAAGTGCCTAAACATCTAGGATTGCTTTAAATTTATGGAAGAGACTCTTTGAAACATTCTATAGAGTTTAAAAAAAAAATTGGTATAATGAATCTGTTAACAAGCTATGTTTGAGTTACAAATAATGGTCCTAATTATTTTGATCCTGAAACAATAACCTGACAAATGACATAAAAGTTGTCAGTGATCGGGTAAATCACTGACAGATGAAGTCCAGTTATCAGAGACAATGTAAAAATCACATTAATATCAGAAACATTTCCTGAGACATTGGGCTTCCATTCTACTCAGGAAGCAAACTAATCAAAAACTTTCAGTATATAAAACAAACTGAGTTTATATATGCTTCCAACGAGAAATGATTAAGATTGGCTTTAGGCTTCTCCCAGCACGAGGAAAAAAATTTATCTTTCTGTTACTCTTTTTGAACTGCTCATTTTTCTAAAAATAATTTAAATAATTAGGAAGGCCATACATGGCAAGGAGAATATGAATTTTAAGAGGCAATAGGTTAAATGTTCATTTCCATTAAGCAAATCTACAAGAAAGCCAAAAAGACTGAAGATCTCAACAACTGGAAAAAATGTGGAAAAGGGAACAATGTGACTAAAGTTTTGTTTATTGGAAAAAATCTGAAAATAAAAATAATATGAGAATAAAAAAGGCAACAGCTGAATTAAAACAATAAAAGAGTACAATCTAATCAGCAAACTCAAAAGCAGGGAAATGCACAAAATTAGCATAAGAATAACAAAACTACAATAGAAGCATTAAGACCAAGAATTACAAAAAGCACACCAAGTTCAGAACTCACTCATGAAATTTAAGTAATTCTATGTTTTCATTAAATGTGATTTGTGCTCAGGTTATATTCTTAGGTGTATTTTTATTCCATGACTTTAAAAATGGAAAGGCTTGCTGTGTGTATATACAAATAATTGTCTTTGGACTCTCCTCAAAGATGAAACCTCTTCTATTTTTATTCAAGTTACTGAAAGCCAGGACTCATCAATGAAATGAATGATCAAGATGGACCATGTATTTTTGGGAAAAGTGTAAGGTAACCAAAAAGTAATGGCATTGGTAGACTTTGGCTAATAAAATGGTTAAAAAAAAAAAAAAAAAAAAAAAGGATTTTTTTTCCAACAATGGCAGTACTGCTGCAATAGAACCTAAGAATGACAAATACATCTAAAACGTTTTAATATGTAAATTTTGATTGAATATTCATCCTATTCTTGTAGGATACAGGTGCATACACATACTCCAAAGCAGGACAGTATGCATGTGCATGAAAATCATTACAGTTTGCAGAGAAACACTGTATATTAATCCAAACACTATAAATGCACAAAAGCATTACCACTGTCTCTACCTATTGCAAATGAAAAGAGAGACTGACATGTTATGTGATACTTTTGGTGTAAATACCCAACTTACTCCTTTTATTGTTTTCAGGTTATGCAATTCTTGGGACAACAGGTAAATCAGTGTTACATGATTTCAGTTACTTTCATGTAAGTTTAAATATTAAAACCTGAAGGGCTAGAAATGAGGAATTTAACAAAAATTTTAAAATTTATCTTGAATGAATGAAATCTGAATGAATGTCAAGGGCAGGAATTCTCTCAAGGGATCCTGTACTGCAAGATTAATTCGCATTAATGGAAGGTTTTCCTATGCCCACAGTGCTGAGACTGTTTCTGTCCTATGGGAAACAGTTCGTGGAAAATACTGAATTTACATATTTCACTGTTATGTTCAGTTATTTTCCTC